>NW_008656257.1:0-3715 GCF_000695815.1 Acanthisitta chloris | reverse complement strand
TCACTCAGATAAAATTTCCACCAACCCCCACAGATACTGTGCCTGATTCTCCAGCCTGTTTCTCTTTGCACAAGGCTGACAAATTCCTCAGCTTTGCTGTTCAGCAGCCATGGCATGACCGAAGGACACCTCCACCCCAGCTCTCCGGGGTGAGGACTGCCTGAGAAGATGGTCAGTGAAGCAGCAGCAACAGCTTTCACAGGCAAGCTGGACCCACCAGCACAGGCTTTCCAGACTGTTACAAAACAGCTGAAGCAGGGACGTGCTTGGATGCTTTAATTCAGCCACAAAGGGGATGAAACTACTTGGTTCAACTATTTGTTGGCAGAGAAGTCATGTGGAGAGAGCTGCTTTGTCTGGTCTTCTGCATTCAGCTCTTGGATCTATCATTCTCTGAGGAAGAATCCACCTCTTGAACCTGCACCAACAAGCCATGCCACACAGTAATTTCTTTTGAATCCTCTATCAAGTTACTATGGCTAGAGCAAAACATATAATTTATACATGCACAACTGCGGCAATGACCTGTATTAACTCACAATAATGGGATTAGGCCCATGTGTCCAAATGTTCAGCTTAGTCCACAGCACTCAGTGTCCTTATTTGGCCTACCTTAAACTGGTAAGTCATCTTGGAGCCAAACACATGCAAGAGCTATAAAAGAACACAGCGCATGCATGTGAGACAGCTGCCTTTGCTCATCGAAAAGGCAGACAAAACTAGTCCTCATTTTACAATATGGTCCCTATTGCAACCAATAAATGAGATTTTCTGCAGTCTGTTTTCCCTAGGAGCCGATGGCTTCGATTATACAAGATATCCCAGCATGGACCTGTCTCCCCAGAGTTTGCCAAAACCTGAGACTACTCATGCTCACCGCTGAGTGAGATTTAGCTGCTACGGGGTGCAAATTCTCCCTTCCCATACAAGAGCAGGAGTATGTCACTCTCACTCTGCACGAGCTGCAAAGTGGAGCATAAGGTGCCAACCAGTGCAAAGTAACTCCGCTCACGCACGTCTTTACTGAGTATCTTAGTTACAGCAGTTTGAGTCACATATTAAAAACACTTAATTGATGCAAGCTCAGTTACTTTACAGAAGCAAAGAGGAAAGGGGAGGTGAACCACCATCAGTTATATTTCTGTAATGGTGCAAGCTGCTACAGCTCCACCACTGCTGCATTGTAAGCTCACTGGCAGTGGGGGCCCAAAGCGTGGTGTGCTGGGATGAGCATCAGGAACTAGGTCTCTGTGTCAGGTAACTGCTCCATGCTTGGTCTCACCTCCTGTAAAATGGAAAGAATCCTTTCCTTTTGGTAGAGCCTGTTCAGTACTACAGATGAAAATCACTCCGTAAATTTGAAGTATTTTGACAGTTACTCCCCATAGTCATAAAACAAGGTTATGTTTAAAAAGGTAAAGAGAGCTCCCCTAGCACTGTGCCATCTCCAAATGCGACCGTACCCCCTTTGAACATGAATGTTTCTCTCATTCCTTTCACTGATTTGCAAACTACTGAGCCAGCATATCATTAAGCACACATAATCACTGGGGTTGTGGGTCACTGCACAATGTATGCACATTTCTTTAAACCACTTTCAATTCATTTGCATGTCATTTTCTGTGCAGAAACGAGATTCTGCAATGAGTAAGTTATCTGGGCACAATACACTCCCTGAATAAACAATCTGAGCAGCAGCATCCCAGTGGCATGCTGCCTCCTGAGCAGCACATCCAAGCCCAGAAATAGGATGCACCAGTGAAATAAATCTCTATTTAAAAGATGGATATAGGGAACTAAAGCAGACACAGTCCATAGCCTAGGAAAGGACATTTGGATATTTTTCATAGCAACTTAATTCTTCTACTTCTTAAATTCTGTAAAATGAATACAGTACTGGTTATGAGAGATTGACTGACAGCTCTGAAGATTGAACAACTCTATTTTTACAGCACTGAGTAGCATTGATCCTTCTTTTAAGTCAATAAAAAGTCTTCCTTAAATCACTCTGGTGTGCAAGTTATCGAACACCTTCCTCAGCACAAAAGTCCATGCAAGCTGAGGGAATTCTTAGAATTCATCAATTCTTCACAGGGTCCAAGGAAGCAGAACTGGACCTGTGATGCTGGGAGCACTGGGGTAGGACCAACAAAAGGCCTTCCCAACTACACCCTGCTCTAAGTTACCCAAATTTTAATGACACAGAGCATCTTGGAATCTAGGTAACAGGTCTAGACTTCCCAGCCCTTTTAGTCCTTAAGAGACCTCATTTAATAGCAGATGAAGATGGAGAGGAAAGAGGAATGGGAAAAGATTACATTAGTGAGACTTCCAGTTCCCACTCTTGATCCTACAAAGAATGATTCCTAAGATAAAATTACCACATTTTTTGGGCAAGAGCCATCTTTTGGTCTGGGCTAACTAATACATACGATGGTCCATCAGGCCACCACACTTCATAACTTGAGCAGGAAAAAAATGAAGGGCTACTTTCTTCCCTTTGAATCTTTCAGGTTGTGCTATATTTTAAATATTTTTCAGTCTCTTTTGATAACTGCTTTAAGACAAACTGTTAAAGAAACTAGTTTTCACAGCCTAACCCATGCATTCCAAGTCTTGAAGCATTTTGCTAATTAAATGTGGTCCCTGTCCCACAGCCTGGGAAGCAGGAGTGCTGATAGCAATCCACAGGGATTATTCTTTCCCCTTCACTGACAACAGTAAGTGGCCTTCTACGGTGAGAGGCTTTCTCCTTATGTCATTTTGTTGCTCACTTGAGTACGGGTCACGTATCTCAGTCTACACACCACAAGAGCAGCCCCAGCTAGCTCGGACACCTTTGCTGTAGAGTCATGACCAGCTGACTCCAGATGTGGAGAAGGGACTTCATGAAGAGACAAATCAACAAACACAATACTAATGTACATGAAAAACATGGGAAGGTTACATAGGTTGACGTTACATCCTGAAGAGCTGAGTGAACAACCATCTCCCTCTTTTACACATGATACTAACGGACACCTGAGAAAAGTACATGTTCACAGCAGCTTCTCAAACCAATCTCTGTTATCTTAGGGGTGATTTACAGTAGTGGAATAAAATAAGCAAGAAGTAAATAATAATTCCACTGCGAAATCACGGAGGGCCTGAGTTTGCCACGTACTGAGTTCTCACACCTACCAAGGACGGCTGAGAGCACAAAGCCCAGCTCAGAACTGAAACTGTGGGTGGTGGGACTTCATTGTGGAAATGTGAACAACGTGTACACTAGGGCTGAAGTTCTCCACAAGGAACCAAGCCTGAGCACACACATCCACAAAAGGATAAATGAAAGAAAGGGGAAAATAAGAACTACCCTAAAGAGCATTTCTAGGTCCCTGCAAGCTTAGTGTTAGGTGTAACTGTCACGCAGCTTCCATGTAGGAACCCATCCAAGCTAATGAAATCCCCTATGCAACTCTGCTCCTGAAGTAGCACTTGATGGATTTAGTTATCAAACGGCCACAATTTTAATTGATCCTCAGTTATCGACTTCCTTGTCACTATGCAGAAAATAAGAGACCGTTTAACAACACACCTACAGGGAGGTGGAAAAATACAATTCTGAGTGAAGCTGACCCCGCCGAAGCCGCCAGGTCTCCCTGCCGAGGAGCGCCGGGCACACCCTGCGCAGGGCGGTGGAGGGATGCGGGCAGCGCTCGGTGCCCACCCGTCC
>NW_008656256.1:13043-36051 GCF_000695815.1 Acanthisitta chloris | reverse complement strand
TGTGTGCAGTACTCCAGGTGAGTCTCACCAGATCACAGATGAGACCACACTGATGTGACAAATGGGGCAATGTGTGTGTTTAACCTCTGTTTCTATCCTGCTCTCACCCATGCCCTGATTTATCCCATCATTCCCTTGCTCCTTACTGCAGGAATAGGCTGTGGGACCTTAGGTCTGTAAGTTCCAGTTTGTATGTGAGCTTTGTTCAATTGGTGATTTGAAACTGGAATTTCATCTCCATTTTACTGCTGTTGGCACCAGTGAAATCTAACTACATTTTTCTTCATTGGAGTTATTTTAAGGACAAGTTCTGCTCCTGAGTTTTGCTGAAGAAACAGACAACATCAGAAAGGCTTCACAGCCCATGATGAACAGACAGACTAAAGGGAAAAACAAATCAGGACGAATTCAATCAAATGATCAGATAGAGAAGAACAGTCAGGGAAGCAATTAATAATAATTACAGCATTATTTAATTATCCATTTTTTATCACGGACTAGCATCATCTGCCTCATATCTTTAATTAAAACTTACTTTTGCTTTTCTCTTTGGCAGCTTCATACACTTGTCATTAAGCAGCCTAAGAAAAGGATCATTATTTGCCTTATCTCCCCAGGAAGTTGCATTGTTTGGGATATATAAACAATCCTTTTCAAGAACTAGGACTTGTTAAATCCTTATTTCACTCTTTTACATCCCAGCACATACCATAGGGATGTTGTTCTTCATAGCTAAGTGGCAGAAGAGCTGTAGAAGTCACCAGCACCAGTAGAAGTCACTTGAGTGTCACTCAAGTCCAGTTTCCTCACCCTTTCCTCAAGGCTTAGGTGCAGGAAAGGAGGGAACTCTGTTAAGCTGAAAATACTTCTGAAATGAAGTTGTGGCTTCTCTGCTCTGTGAGGGTGGTGTGACATGGTGAGATCCAAACAACCCTTTGCTCTTTCACTCTTCCACAAGTCTTGGTGGTGTTTATCACTAATTTCAGGAGACCAGTGATTCTCTTGCCAAGATGTCATTTAGTGGTAAAAAGAAAGCAGAAAAACTTGCTCTAGGAAGAGCTGATAATCTGTTTGATATAATGGAGGGTATTGTTTTCTTTTGCTAGTAAAATATGCATCAAGAAATGTTTTCAGAGTACTAATAGCACCAAAATTCTTAGGAGATTGTAGGATGTTTTTGTCTTTTCTTTTTTTTCCTTTGAAACAATGCACCTGAGACTAGTAAAAAATCTTTCTAAAATAGTTAAGGAAAAGCTTCACATACTCCTTTTTACTTTTCTCTCTGTGGGGAGGCAAGGAACCACATTTCCTTCCATGAATCCATGCAGCTGATGGGAGCAGATCAGCTAACAGTCCATGGCTATTTTTCATACATGTCTATTATTGACTTTACCTTTGCAGAACCTTTCACCAACTCATGAAAAATACAGAGCTTGGCCCAACGTTTAGTGCAGCCACCAATGGCTTTTTTTTTGGCTTCAGGAGGTTGTGGCATGGAGATGGAAAAAGCTGAGGATGTGATGGGGAAGGAGCAAAGCCTGTTCCTCTCCTGGTGCAACTTGTGGTAGGGAAGGCACAAACTGTCCTGTGCCTACAGTGTGACCCTTTATAGGAACCATAATCCTAATCAATAACTGAACCCATTCTCCCTGCAGGACTCTGGGCAGGGCACAGACACTGAAAACCAAGTAGATCTTAATGTGAGTCATAAGTGATAATAACTCTGGAAGGGAAGCTCAAATAAACTTTTTTTGTCTGTGGCATTTAGCACTCAATCACAGCTGAAACCTTTGTGCCAGCACTGGCAAATCTAAGTGGTCTGAGGAAATAACATGATTTCCTCAAGTGTGTGGAGGTGTTTGCAGTCAGGGGATGAGAACCCAGACAATCCTCTGCTGGGGCTAAACTCATCTAGGGAAGAGAGGAAAAACTGTACTGCTTTGTAAAGGCCTTTCTGTCTCTCTGGTTTTTTTCCTTTTTAAGATATATTCTGGATTGATGCAGAATTTAGGGCTTATTTAGGACCAGATTTTGTGTCCAAGGGACATTCTCCCAGCATTAAGCTTTTGGTTTTCAACTGTAAGATAAAAATCAGTGGAACTACTCAGGCACTAAAATTTTGGCACCTGTGTAAGTATTTTCAGGGCAGAGTTTTAAGGTATATCTATAGGTTATGACCATGTACACAAACATCCTTTCTCTTTATTGCTAGCATAAAACAATTTTTCATTGCCTCATATGTTTCCTTCTGCCTGCACAGGAGAGCAATGGATAAAGCTAAGCTGCTACTTAGGAGAGGTTAAATAACAAAGAGCAAAATATTAACCAAGTAATAACTTCACTCAGACAATAAAGATCCTGCAATTCTTCACTCCTGTCCTCTTCAAAGATGCTATTTGATGGTTCAGCACTAAAACAATGCTAGTTTGCGGGTTCAGTGGTTTAGCTTTGGGTTTTTTAAGACTTTCATTTATCCCCTTGCCTGCCATGAGAGAAAAGACAGTTATTCCTCACATATTTGGTGATGTGCAGACAAGTGTCAGAGGAGAAATTCAGCACATGCAGCTCAAGCAATGCAAATTTATTGTGTTACAGCCAATGGCAAAATCCTGGTTTTGTGGGCTGAAAGGAAAAAAATTACAAATAGGCTTCTGGTAAAAATAAGGTGAGTGAAGAACAGAGCAGCTGGAGCACAATATTCCTGGTTTCCTTAGGACTTTGCACATGGATGTGGTCCTGACCTCTGAAATCTGCAGTAGCCCCTTTAGGGAAGCAGATTTAAGGCCATGACTATCTTAGGACTTAGCTGCATCTGTCAGTTTGAACTCTACAAAAAGACTATTTCTTCTTCTGTTAATTATCAAGAGCACCATCAGCTCACAAAGATTTGGTTTAGAACCTGTGGAATAGCTTTCCTCAGACTCAAACACACCCTTTAGCTGGTTGGTTGTGTATCTGCATCCTCCTAGGCATCTCCACGTGTAACCACAGAGCTGCTGTCAGCTGCAGGACAGGCTGATCAGCTCTTGTTCCACTGCCTTCCAGTGCTAGGAAAAATGAGGAAACTCTGAGGAAAGCTGTCTGCAGTCCTGAGAGTTTCTGGGCACAACATTTTCTTGGCATCTAGCTCAGGAATCTGCCAGGGAGAGCAGCATTGGTGCAGCAGCAGCAGTGGAGAGTGTAGGAACTGTGGTGCTCAAACTGGGGAGGAAGATGGGACAGAATAAAGAGAAATAGGACAGTAAAACCCCCTTGAAATTCCTTACATGCAGGTGTAAGAGAACAAATTACAGGGAGGAGATGAACTGGAGGAGCTCCCAGCCCTGGCCATAACTGCAATCACTTCAAGGGAGCAACCAGAGAAGATAACAGTATAGCTCTGTTACACTCCTGATTTTTTTCCCCTTCCGTGCTCAGGGGTTACACAGATTAGTCTAGTATCACTTCCAAGCCCTCAGAGGACAGGCAGCTGATAAGAATGTAGCTCATCCATCCCATTTGCTCTCCCTCTGCCAACAGACACTGATCTTCCCTCTGCTATTCCCATCACAAACCTCCCATGCAGCAGCACTGCTCCCCTCACCCTGTGCTGCTCACACAGGCTCAGCTTTGAGCAGCCAAAGTGATGGATGCCTGTGCCTTATCAAATAATCCTGATTGGGTTATTTCTCTAATGAAAGATCAGACAGAGCAATAAGATCTAAGCTCTAATGGCATAGTTGAATTACACGTCACTTCTGAGGATGAACAGTTTTGAATTGAAGACAAACAAGTAAACCTCAAAGTAGAGTTAAACTCTCTGAAGGCAATCACATTGTGTTCAGTGACAAAGGTTCATGTCTGTACCCAGCACATGCTTTTCCTTCATCCTTGGCACTGAGCACTTTTAGTCTGGGGCATTTGAGGCTGTTGCAAGGACTGAGGAACAGACATTTGCTTGGGAAAGACAGAGCATGTGTTTTGAGAGATAAAGTAACTCTGCTTATGTGATGTACTTGCTGCTTAATCAAAACCTTGGGGCTAGAGAATGCTAGAATTGTTTAGGTTGGATAAGACCTCCAGGATCATCTAGTCCAACCTGTGACCCATCATTACTTTGTCAACTAGAGCAGATCACTGAGTGTCATGACAAGTCATTCCTTGAACACCTCCAGCAACGGTGACTCCACCACCTCCCTGGGCATTTCCAATGCCTGACAACCCTTTCCATGGAGAAATTCCTCCTGATACCCAACCTGAACCTCCTCTGGCTCAGCTTGAGGACATTTCCTCTTGTCCCTTGTTCCCTGGGAGCAGAGCCTGACCCCACCTGGCCCCAGGTCCTGCCAGGGAGTTGTGGAGAGCAAGAAGGTCCCTCTGAGCCTCCTTTTCTCCAGGCTGAGCCTCTGTAGCTCCCTCAGCTGCTCCTCACTGACTCTTCAGCCCCTTCCCCATCTCTGTTCCCTCCTCTGGACACCTCCAGCCCCTCAAGGTCTCTCTTGAGCAAATAAGGCCCAGATCTTAGACACAGAACCTGAGGTGCCTCAGCACAGAGGGGCAACCTCTTCCCTGAAGGTTCTGTTCTGGGTGGCTCTGGTTTTGAAGCAGAGGTTCAGCTCTGGGTTACCCAAACCAGCAGCCTCTACAGATTGGCTGTTGTAAACTGCTCAGACACTGCATTTTCAAAGGATTTCTGGCATGCTTGACCAGAATTCCTCCTAACTCTGTTGTTAACAATCCCAAGTGTTCTCCTTTTCAAAGCATGAAAAGGTACAGACAGCTTCAAACTACCAGTGAAGGCTGAGATGTATTTTTCCCTTTCCTTTTTCCTCCCCAGAAGAGTAATATTTCATTTTGGGTTTGAATTCCTCCCTAACACGTAGCATTTATATTACTGCAGGCTGATTCAGAAGTATTTCATACTTTGCATTATCATATTCTCAGGATTTAGGCCTGAATCTGGAAGCTTTTATACATTTTTCTGATGAATTAGACCATCTGAAATCACTTTTATTCAGGTTGAAGGCAGACAGTACATAAATAAATGAAAACTGCTGAGAAAAACAGAGGAATTTGAGTTCTGTCCCAAACCCCCTGCAGGTTTGGAAGTGTGACCTTGCCCAATGGCAAAACTTGCCCTGAATTCTCCAAACTCAGAATTTTTCAGGCTTCCTCAGCAGCTTTGTCTTGGGCCTGTGTATATAAAAGCAAAGCTTTCACCTGCTAATGAATTTTGGGAGAAAACTGAGCCCAAGCACACACTGAAAGTGATGTTAGGGAGCTGCTGCACCAACTTATGCCTGAACCAGCTACTTAAAATAGACCCCTGTGTTCCTCTGTTGAAAATTCTCTTTCAGGGGGCAGAGCAGCATCTAATAGAAAGGAAAACAAAAATCACCTTGTAGAGCTTGCCCAGGATTTTCCTGACTTGTATTTGTGACTCTTGGAGGGAGAGCAAAGCAATTCTCACCCTGATTATTTCTGCTTGAGCACCACTTGCCTCTGTAGGAGCATCTTTAATGAAGATGCAAGGAAATCAACTGGTTGATACATGAGCTTCTGGATCATCCTAGAGCTTTGGCCAGAAAAGTAGCAAAAATAGAGCTCCAGGAAGATGTAATATGAATTCTGGCAGCTTAATTTCCCCTCTTAGGAGGTTCTATTTGAGGCAGTTTGGGAGCAGAGGGTTCCTTCAGCCTCCTGGTTCTGAGCCAGGCACAGCTCAGCTGAATCAGTGGCTCTGGCACACGAAATAACTGTGAGGAAATTAGTTGGAGTGTTTTATGGGAAGCTCAGTGCCTTTTCCTAGAGAGGAAAGAGCAACCTGTGGTGTTAGGGATGGAGTTTCTGGAGTTCCCTTTTAGTTCTTTTTTCCCCATACATCTCACTTAATCCCTCACACATTGCTTCACTGTAAATTCTTCTCTACTCCATCTAACCAAAAGTGGGAAAGGAGGTCAAAGAACAAATTGGAGCTAAGGGAATACAGTTGAATTCTTGCAAACTTTATAGGCTTCCTCAGAAGCATTAAAAACACACCAAAATTGTTTGATTTCAACTTTCTCTGCAGTCACGTGGCCTCTGCTTTCATTGCTGTCACTATAATGGTATTAGCACACTGAGATAATACTTGAAATACTTATGACAGAGGTTGCCCTAATATGTTGCTTTTATGTATTAAAGAGCTCTGACATGGATTAATGCTCATGGAAATATTGTATATTGGGTGTTTTGGTAAAGATTTCCTTGCTCATTCTCTGCTCTTTTATGCAGCTTTTAATGGAACCATCAAGAATGTTTACAAATCTCCTTCTGAAATGGCAACTTTTGACAAATTCATTTTCCCATCAAGTGTGGTTTGTCTTCATTAGAATTCTGGATTTTAAGCCTCTTGGATATAATCCCTCTAGATAATTTACATGGAGCTTAAAGCTACTAAACCCAATCTTTACTGTGTGGTCTCTCTGAGAACACTGAGCTTTGTTTGGCTTCTTTTCTTGCTGTTTTTAATCCAACTATTTCTGTGGAGCTCAGGGATGTGCTGAGGTAGAGCAGCATAATGAAAAGTCAATTCCATTAGGTGCTGCAGATGTACAGAACAGTTTGAGAAACATTGTAGAAGAAACAATAAAGATTTCATAGACTGGGAGAGCCTGGAGCTAAAGCTTCACTTCTGCCTTTCATGGAGGTGGTTTGGAATAGTGATCACTGCAAGGTTATAAACAAGAAGGTAGAGTCACACTTCTGGCTCAGCAGCTGAGGTGAAGCAAAACCTACAAGGGATATTTTCTACCTGGAAAGATGTAGTTTGATGTGTAGGGATTAGTTCTTCTTGGACAAGGCTTTCACAGAAATTAATGACAACAAACAACCTCACAACCAACTCCACCAATGATTGTCACCTTTGTCATCTTCATAGTATCACAGAATACTAGAATTTTAGGGGTTGGAATGGAGCTTAGAGATCATCCAGCCCCAACCCCTGCCCTGGGCAGGGACACCTCCCACCAGAGCAGGTTGATCAAGACTCATCCAACCTTTGCACACTGCCAGGGTTGGGGCAGCCACAGCCTCCCTGGGCAACCTGGGCCAGTGTCTCACCACTCTCACAGGGAAAACTTCTGCCTAAGATCTGCCCTAAATTTCCTCTCCTTCAATTTGAATCCATTACTCCTTGTCCTATTGCTGCACTTCCTAACCAAGGGTTCCTCTGCTCCTAACCCTGGAGCCCCTTCAGATCCTGGAAAGTTGCTCTGAGGTCTCCACACAACCTTCTCTTCTCCAGGCTGAACAGCCCCAGCTCCCTCAGCCTGTCCTCACAGGGGAGATGCTCCAATCCTCTTAGCAATTTTGTGGCCTCCTCTGGATTTGTTCCAACCGGTTCGTGTCCTTCTTGTGTTGAGGACACCAGAACTGTATGCAATAAACTTCATTATAACACAAGCATGAACTGGAATCTTCAGTCCCTGAGCTCTGAACTTGCCTTTTTCCCAGCCTTTCAGCCTAAGGAGAGGTCGAAACTTCAAACCATTTCGTGGATTTTTTCACCTAACACTTTGCTTAGCAAAGTGTTAATTGTATCAGTTACATCATGACTTGTCCTGAAAATTGTTAATAATTTCTGTGGAGTCCTGAGTAGCTCAGGTGGTAATTACTTCATTAGCAGTTTAGGAGTATCTGCCACTTGAGGACATTACAGGTGAGCTAGGTTATCTCCTCATTCCAAGCAGGAAAGGTAAAAGCATGAAAAACACCTCACTTAACCTCCTGGAATTCCCAACCTTTCAAGCTGAGAAATGAGATTTTACATAGATAACTCTCATTAACACTGAATCAGAAGATTTGGAATATAATGTGTCTCTCTTCAGAACTGAGGTTTAAGATGTACCTTAGGGATCCTGAAGATTGATGATCCTCCCCAAGGACTGTAAAGATAGGGTGACCCACAAATTCAAGGACTAGCAAATCATCTTTACCTTATTCCTAGCACCACTTGTGAAAAGGTGGATATAATGATAATTTTAAAAGATATTCTCACTGCACATTTCATGTCTTTGTGTGTGTGAGATGTCATGGAATGTAGCAAAGTGGGGAAAAGCCAAAGTGATTTCATCCTGACTTGGGTTTTATGCTTTAATGTTTATTATTTCTGGCAAAATAAGATGGAAAAGTTGTTCCAGAGCAGCTGAAAAAGTTTGTTGGACGTGAAATATTTGGTATTGTGGCAGTTCTCTTTGAAAAATGGGTTAATTCGAAGAGAAACACCTGTAATTTTGAAGTGAAAAGGCAAAATGCTTCATTCAAAAGAAATCAAAACGAATCATCCTCTGAAAATTCATTTCCTTGTCAAAATGATTCTCCCTGTTCAAAGAACTGAGTGATTTTGACTGCTCTTCGCTTGTGTTCTCTAAATATTTATCATTACCATTCATATCACTTTCAATTATTAGTCAGCTCATCATTTCCTCCAACAAAATACTTTAGGGTTCAGAATTGCCTTGGAGAACACTTTTAAAATACACCTGATCTCTGCATTGGATTTGCCTTCACTGTTTTATACATTGAAATATGAGATTATTTACAGCTGACCAGAGTAGCTTGGGGTGAGGGGAAAGTGGGGATGGAAGTTAATGTCAGAATTCCAGCACGCCAAGAGAAAATGCCAAGCCTTGGTGATGTGAGCCATGCAGCCTGTCAAACAGGGGAGAGAATGTTCATCTGCCTTTCCCTGATGGCTAATTGGTGACTCACAAACACACAACCAAATGTCATGTTCAGATTGTTGTTATGCCATGATGATTTGGGTCTGTCACACGACTTCTGCACCTGAGGGGAGTTTGGGTCATTTGGTGTGCTCAGAGACAAGTCAGGGGCTCATGGGCCTATTGCTGACCTCAGAAACAACTGGCAATGAGCTGATCACTGTGGGCTCATCACAGAATTTTAGGGGTTGAAATGGACCTGGGAGATCTCCACACAACCTTCTCTTCTCCAGGCTGAACAGCCCCAAAAGAAGAAAAAGAAAGAGAGATTAGGATGTCAGTCACAAGGCTGGATGAAGCCTTGAGCAACTTGGTCTAAAGGGAGGTTTCCTTGCCCAGGGCAGGGGGTTGGGGCTGAATGATCTCCAAGCTCCATCAATTAATTGAACATATGGTTATGGGGCTGAATGATCTCTAAGCTCCATTAATTGAACAAATTCATATGGTTAAATTTGTAATTCACAAGGAGATTATAAAGGGAAGGGAACAGGAAGAAGACATAGGCATGGAATTGGTTCTTACTAGTCATGTTTAGGTACCTGAGCTAAAAATAGGACATGTTGATTTGAATCTTCTCCTGATCTGTTCACTTTGCACATCCCAGCAAGGGGTTCATTAACCCCATGGATTCAGCCAAAACATAAAGCAAGAAAGATTTCTCAGCACATGCTGAAAGTGAAATGTCTGCTTGAAGTGAATTTCTGACTCAAGGAGTTATGGTGATGAATGAGGAATTGCTGCAAAATTATGCGTGAGTTGCTCTCTGATTTCCTTCTACCACATTCCCCTCTCTGTTTTGATTGAGATTTATTTATTGTTTTCCCTGCTAACTTTGAAGACCAAAACTTCCATTCTGAATAGAGCAGTGATTGTCTGAACAAACTCCATCGAGTTTTAGGTATATAAATATATCTTAGGAAAAATATATTCTAAAATATTTAATTTCTCATTCATGTTGGAGCTCTCACACTGTCACCAGCTGAGGTGCATTCCCTTCTTTATTGAACAATTTAAGGAGAAATGCATTAATATTACTCAGAAAGCAATCACAGCCATCCTTTATAGCTCTTTTATGCCCCATCAAATGAATTCCCTGCCATGCTAAACATGGTAGCCTTTAATCAGGGGAAACTTGAAGGCACTTGAGCTGCATAAATTAGGGACAATTAACTAACACCCACAATGAGTTAAGCACATGCAGCTCATTAGTTTTAATTTGAAATGCTATTTATGCTGGGGTCAGTTGCTAGCTCCTACACCAGCTGCCAGGTGGAAACAAAAGAAGGAGTGAAACTTTGGCTCTGAAGTCTGGGGAGAGTTTTGCAGCCAAGCAGGACTAGAGCAAGGAGGAGTTTTGACTAACATCACTAACATCAGAGGTGAGAAATGCCATGTGGCCTTGAGTGATTTGTCTCCAGTGACTCCTGGTGAGTGCAGGAACACACAGTCACAGCCAACAGGTGATGGTTTTGGTGCATGTCATAAAATCACTTGGAAGGGGATGGCATAGAATCACTGAATCTTCAAGGTTGGAAGAGACCTCTAAAATCATTGAGTCCAACCACTAACCTGTCACTGCTGGAACCCCTAAACCCTAAACCATATCCTCCAGTGCCAGATCCAAACACTTCTTAAGCAGCTCCAGGGATGGTGACTCCACCACCTCCCTGAGAAATATCCCAGTGCCTGAACACCCTAACAGGGAAAACATTTCTCCTCACATCCAATCTGACTCTGCCCTGGCTCAGCTCATCCTTTCCCTGCAGCCCTGGCAGGACACACATTCCCCACCTCTCTCCAGCCCTGGCAGGGAGTTGCAGAGAGCCAGGAGGTCACCCCTGAGCCTCTTCTCCAGGCTAAAAATCCAGGGAGGTGGTGGAGTCACCAACCCTGGAGATATTCAAGAAACTTAATGCCATGGTCTAGTTGTAAGGTGGTGATGGGTCACAGGTTGGACTTGATGATTTTGGTGTTTTTTTCCAACCTAAATGATTCTGTGATTTTAAGGCAATCACATCTTCCCCTTTCTTAGGACTTCCTCAGGCACAGCAATTTTCAAGAACAATTTCCATGCAGCTATTGTTGCTTATTCCAATTTTATAATTTCCTCTATATTTCTGGAGAGATATATACATTCCAATTTTATCAGCTCTTCTGTATCTACTCATTGCATTAGTATTTGCAGCATTCATATCACTATAGAGAATTGTTTTGCTGTTACATGAAAAAGTTTTGAGCTCTCAGAGGCATAAAGGAAACATCATTCATGATCAGTATGAAAATTCACAGCTCAATGTCATCGAGAAGTTAAGACAAATTTCAGTGAATAATCATTTAGTTTTTCCCTTTCTTTTTTTTATACCTACTTTATTTGGGATAAGTTCTTTTGGACTAGAATCACATTCAGTCTGACAATATTGTACTGTGGAGGATTTGTCAAAACTGTCATCATTTTATGAACAGTTTCAATTTTCCTACCCAATCATGTTCACTAAATAGAGTTAATTGGAAAAGCTTCAGCTGTCTGCAATTTTGATGCTTTTTTCATCAGCTCCAAAATTGGATAGAGAAATCACAGCCCAGACAGGCTGTCCCAACCCCCTGGGGAAGTGCAAGGTTACCATCTCCAGCCTTCCAATCTAGGCCCTTTCAAATCAACTGTAAATCAGTTTGGTGAGTGTTTTAATGCTTTAAAATATTCATTACAAACTCTCTGTTAGCTCAGGTCTTTCCAGGGGTGTTTCCAGATTATATATCTTAGCATGAGTTCAAAGGCTCCTCATAAGTTAAGAAAATAAACATAATTTTAGGTGTTATAATATGTGTTAAGTCCTTAATTATTATTCAGAAGTGTCTTTCTAGCCCATATCTTGCAAATCAAGGAATCCTCCAGTGGAATTGTCCTGCTCTATGTGTTGTAGGATGCAAATAGCATTGCAAACCTGAAACTGAGCTGCCACAAATTATTCAGAGCCCCAGAAGCAGCAGGTGTTACAGAGATTTGTCTCTAATTTGGGAAGGTGGAGAATTGAAGGCCTTCATCACCAGCACAAGTGAAGAGGAGACAGAGGTACCTCAGATGCTTCAATATCTGCAAGGTTCTGTTTCATTTGGTCCTCTGGACCCTCCTGTTAGCTACAAAGGCAACAAATTGGTTGGGTGTAAATCTGCTTCTTCCAACAGGCAGAGGAATGCTCAGCCCATTTCAAGTGACAGAACAAATTCTGGGTTTAAAAAAATGATCAAAGCCAGGCAGAAAAATTATCTTTATAGCCATGAAACAGCTCTAGGGAGAGAGATAGAATTTAGGGATGTTTGTAGAGTATAACCAGTAGACGATGAAGAAATACTCAATTTCTTTTGCCTTTTCCTTGTTGTCTGAAGTGAGAATGTTTTGAGATGGGGTGATTGGACTCCTCTGTGTTATTTTGATGTATGTGCTGTCCATAAGGTATTTGTGCAGATCTCCCTTTTCTCCTTCCATTGCTGCCAACTCAGTAACTCGATGAAAATCAATAGGAAAGTGGCATGTTAAAGAGGACATGGAGATTTCCATGATTTTATTTACCATTAGAAAGATGAGGTTTTGCAGATGAAATGTGAATGTGCCTTGAGGAAGGAAACAAAATCAATGAGAGACAACTGCAGTTACTCACAAGCAGAAGGAATACAATATGTTGTAGGGCTTAATCTCCAAGAAATATTGTATTGCTACTAGAGTTTAACACAAAGGAGTATGTGAAACCTTTTGCTGAGTGTTGCAGGGATAACTGGACACTTGGTAGAAACTCTGTGTGTTTCCACTAATCATTACTTAGCAGTGATTCACTCTGTAATGCAGAGCAGAGAAATTTCTTTGGGTACAAAGGAATCAATATCAGCAAACAAAATGTTAAGGAGTTCAGCACTTACTCTGAAGCTTAAGCACTATTTACTCTCCTGGGCTGAACCCCAAGGTCCTTTACTCAGGCAAACTCTCTTTGATACCAATGGGGTTTGCTTGACTGAAGACATAATTAAGAAGCTCAGGATGTTGGTCATGAGATTTAGCTCACCAACCTATAAAGACATTTAGCAAGGATTACACAAGCACAGAACTCATATAAAGAGCATTTCACTAAAATCAATTTTGGAGAGGAAATTCAATTTGGTTTATATTTCTTTTTCAGGAGAGCAAGAAAGAAAATGGCAAAAATACAAAGTTATAATACAAATTAACTGAGAGAAGTTTCAGGCTATAAAGTGAGGTGCAGCTCTGTGAGCAGAAATAATTGAAGGATAGAGTTTTACATGAGAACAGAGCCATCTCTTAGGGTATTGCTTGTTTGCACAGTAATATTGGGCACCTAAACAGGATGTGCATGTAGACAGCAATAGAACTACTGTGGGATCAACTCCAAATCCAGGCAAGAAGTATCTTAAATGTAGTTAACTTATAGCATGATGTTTATACAAAGAGAGAGAGAATTAAGAAAAATTAATATTTTGTGGTTGTTCTCCTGTTTGGAAGGTAGAAATGAGTCCAGTTTGGAAGGTTTAGCTGTGTCTCTAAGCAATTCCACACTTGATCATCCAGGTCACAAAGTTGTAAAGGAAACAGAGGAGCCTTTACCTGTGGGATGAGGGAGGGATCAGATGGTTGGAGTGGAAACAGTGAGCATAAAATCAGGATTTTGCCCTGTCAATATCCTGCACCAAGCACAGGAAGCAAAGGAAATGGAAATGAGTTCTGAAGACAAATGATGAAATGCTTTTCCACTTGCTTTAAGCAGTTTGTCTCCAGTTATCCTCCCTGCCCTGGCCAGAGTCATCATTCAGTGCCCTTCAGCCTATTTCTCATTCAGCAACCACAATGCTTACAATTCTTAATCCTGGATAAAAGAGGAGAAATTATTGGTTTAATTGGGAGCAGCAACGAGAACTTGGTTCAATACCTTCCTGTTAACTCTGTTGCTTACTGTAAGTTACTTGAGGAAAGGTCTTTTTTGCTGGGTTGCCTGGACCCATTAATGCTGCTTCAAATTGCTCTGTCCCCAAAGCCATGGAGCATCATCAAGGAATTCATGGATTAGATCTCCTTCCTCTGCAATCAGCCTATGCAGCTCTGAGCATGGTCCCCTTTCTGAGCAGATTTGTGTCTGGCTGGCTATTTTGAGAAGTACATTGTTGATTGCTAAAGCAATCAAGTCCAGACAGTGATTTTGTGATTCACTCCAGTGACGTGCTATAAACATGAGCTTTTCAGTTTCATTTATAACCCTGACCACCCACTCAGCCTCCGTGCTGAGATCTCTTCCCTGGCCTCCAATTCTCTGTTTATTGGCTCTTTAAGCTGCACCAGAAAAACCCCACGCAGAAAGGAGGAATTTTTGGAGGGAGAGACTGATGGCTCTCTTTGTCCTGAAATGTCTTACTTTCTCCTCAGTTGATTTTATAAATTACTGCCCACACTGAACCAGACTGTTTATCACTCTTGTCCTCAGCAGTGCTGGCCCAACCCTTCAGTAGCTATGCTTTGCCTTCCCAATTTGTTTAGCCCAAGATTTAAGACAGGCAGGGCTTGCTGCTCTTATAAATCCTGATTTCATTAGTGATGGAGTGGCTGGCAAAGCATCTCTGCTCTGCTCTCCATATCCTCTGCAGCCTAACTAGGTGTAAAAGGAGCAGAGGATGTTCAGGCCTTACTGGAGCATGATAACAAGGCTTAAGAAGAAAGTGGTCCCTGTGAGGTCTCATTACAGGCATTTCTAGGGCTAACTTAATGCTTCAAAGGGTGGAAAAAGCATCTTTACAACAACTTCCCCCGAAACAAAGTGGATCATTTCAATCCAGATCTGTCTTCCATTCCTCCCCTAATAGCAGCAGGGTAAGACTTGCTAATTGGTACATGATGCAGTTTGTCACACGTTTCTGTTGTGCTGTCGTTGTTTTTTCCCATCAATCTGAAGCCATCTGAACACTGGGACATAACTGGCTCCAATTAGCTGATGAAAAATGACATCTGTGTAAATGTGCAGTGGAAAATTGGCCTCATCTATCTGAATAGAGGATTTTTCCTTGGTAGCTCTCTTTCCTAGACAAACTCCAATTGAGAGATGGAATGAGTTTTACAAGAATAAATAAAACAGCAGCAGTGTTGCCTTCACTAAGCAGACAGATGGGTTTGTGTGGCTCCGATTTCACTAGGGGTAGGGAAGATAAATGCTGCCTAGACTATCATCTGAAAAAATTACATGACTACATGGCAGGAAAAAAAGGCTCTGACAGCATAAAAACAACTGAAAAAATTACATGACTACATGGCAGAAAAAAAAAGCTCTGACAGCATAAAAACATCTGAAAGTAAAATCAAACCTGGTTGTGGTGTTTTCTGTCTCAAAAGCAGGAAGGATTTTAGAAGTGGTATCTAAGTTTATCTACATTCACAGCTAATAGGGCATGTGCATCCATATTTATGTGAAGTTATTTATATCCATCCAACATATGGTGATGCAAAATAAGTGAGAGACTTTATTGTTGGTGGCTCTGAGTAATCTAACTTAGGGTTTACCTCAAGCCTGAATAGAACTTGGATTTAGGGGTGTAATACTTGTGGTGGATTTCAATCAAAGTACATATCAGTTGAGAAAGGGGAAGAGAAAGAAATGAAGAGGCTGAAAAGGAGATGTGGAAATTCAATTTCCTTCCTCCAGCTGCTCTTCCTGGGGGAATAATGAGTCCCCTTGGTCCGGATTTCACAGGAGAGAGTGGTGAGCATCAGGTTTTGTGCAGGCCCCAATAAGTTGCAGATGTCAGGCATTGGTAGGACAAGGGGAAATCATGTTAAGTTGTGTCAGTGGATGTTCATGTCGGATATGAGGAAAGGTTTCCTCACTGAAGGGTGGCTGAGCATTGGAACACTCTGCTTAGGGAAGTGATGGAGTCACCACCCCTGGGAGTGTTCTAGAAATGTGTAGACATGGCACTTAGTGCTCTGGTCTGTTTGACAAGATGGTGTTTGGTTGAAGGTTTGATTTGATGGTCTCAGAGGTCTTTTCCAACCTCAGTGATTCTGTGATCTGTGAAGGTGCCACAGCAGGAGCTGGGAGGATGCACAAGGCACCTTGCAAGGGCCAGGAGAGCTTTAAGGTTGGAGCAGTGGAAGTGGAGTGAACACTGTACACAGCAGTGCAGTGAGGCACTTCAAGGATTGCAACATGGGACTTGTCTGGCACTTGTGATCCTCAAAGTGTGCAAAACCAGACACCAATAGGCATTGAAGCATAAAACCTTTCTGTCCACTTTCACCCTGGCCAAACTCAAGATTCCCTATGCTCTAGGGAAGGTTTTATATTTATAGATTTAATGGCCTGAAGAGAAGCCACATTTCTTTGCAACTAAAATACCATCTGCTTATGTGTGAAAAAAATTGCCTAGTCATATGGATTGAGGGGTAAAATGTTCAATTCCATTATCAGAAAGCAAAAGAGCAGTTCCCATTCGGAAACAGCAAATTTCAGCAGAACTCACTCTTTGATTTTCTGCCATTTCCTCAAAGTTCAGTAGACACTGTGGCTTTCTCCAAAATTCAGCACAACATTTGGAGCAGAGATGCTGCTTTTTTGAAGCAGAACCAAATGGAGCTTATCACACACCCATTGTGGCTGTTAATACACACTGGAAAGTTTCCTCATTCAGACTTTTGTGTCCTTTATCAGTGCCTGCCTACACTGCCATATAACTTAGTTTAGATTACCCAAACTCATTTTCTGAAATCAAATTCTAGTTTGTATTTTTCCCCTTTTATTCCAGGAGGAATTCCATGGCCCAATATTATAGTTGGTCTGAATTGATTAGAATTCTCTTTCTAGTTATTTTATTGCATGCAAAATATCACTTAGATTTTTCCCCATCCTGATTTCTTATTGAAGACATAACACTAGGATGACAAACAGTTTCTTTATGAGAAGATAAGAAGTTGCTTCTGTACTTAACAGATGTTCTCGATTCTGATTAGTATCCACATCGCTCTGAAGTTGAACATTTCCTTTTAGTTCTTTATGTGCAACTTTCTTTATAGTTTTAATGAAGTTCTCAGCCATAATTTCTTCAGGCTCCTCAGCCTTTATTCTCAGCCAACCTGAGTCAATATTCCCATGCCCCAGCTCACTGTTCCATTAGGTAATGCAGCTCTGCAACTCTTTTGTTCCTTGAACCTATGGCCAAGCTCTTCACCTTGCAGCATGCTGAGATATGTTCTAGTTTAAGGGCATTTTAGGGTTTCTTTTGTCAAGCTGCAGTATTTTTAGGTGCTTTCTCCTCTAGCTTAACATCCACTGAAGTCCTCTTAGACTTCTCCATCACTTCAGTCCATGCTACCTTGGCTGAAATGTTAGTGGTTCTTCCAAAGCACTGAAAAGTGTCGGTTTGTTGTTTGGACAGGAAAAATACTTCTCATACACATCAACCATTCAGAGTTCCACCAAGGAGCAAGCTGGGAGATTAAAACCATTCTTAACAAGGTGTTTGCTCATAGATCATTGTTAGACTTTACTGTTGGGGGAAATATTCCAAAGAGGATTTCCAACAGTTGTTGGACTCTGGATATTGGGCTATGCAGATCTACCTAATTGGATTTACATCTAGTTATTGGAAATAAATGCACTTTTTGATCACTCGGGTATGCATGACCAGACTTGCTTTCTTTAACTCTACATTTAGTTCTGTAAAAGAATAGAAAGGGATTTCTAGTGATTTTTTGAGTGATTTCTGTAGTGCAAATGGTCATTTATTGGAAGAGTTGTTCAAACAAATGTAGCCAGGGGATACAATTAGGTATATAGTGAATCTGTTGGCATGGCCATTGTGCTGGTAAAGTTAGATGCAGCTCAGATGTCTCACAGAGGAGAACAGTCAGGCTGAGGCAGCTCCTAAAGGCATCAGTGGGAATCAGCATCAAAACTCCTAGTTTTAGAATGCCAGTGGGAATGTCCCAGGTAATGCAGCACTATCTCTTGGATCAATCTGTGGATGCTGAGACACATAACTCTGCACTGGTTAGAAGAGATAAACCAGACAAGGATGTCAAAACTGATTTTGTCATTAGAGGGTTTTGGTTGCTAAAAAATGTCTCTTTTCCTCCTCTAGGATACTTGAGCACCTACACCAAGTGAAGTTGAAATTTGGTCTGAACATCAACAAAACTGCCTGTTCTCTCCTTTTGAAAAGACTCTACAATCCTAGGCAGAGATTTAATAATAAAGGAGCTCATATTAGCAGGGCTAAAATTCTCTGCAGGGAAAAGCTGCATCTTTTCCAAAGTAAACTTCCCACTGAATGTGCAGCTGAGACTTATTTCATTCAGGGTCAATCCTATATTTTGCTGGGTTTGCACAAGGATAAACTAATGCAAATAATATACTGCAGAGCCCAAATGAAAGCTGGCTCCTTTTCTTATCACCTTTCCTAGCTTTCCAATGTCTCTCTAAAACTGCACCTCTATTTTGCACAGAGTTGAATGGTTTCAGAAGTCTTTTACTCTGTGACTGGATATTTGGGTAAATTTTCCCATCACAGTTACTGCATCAATGATCAAACTATAATTGGTTGTGATCTTCTGCTCCCAGTAATCGTGTCTTCCCTAGCTTGAAGGTGGATAAAACTTCTATTAGGCTCTGAAGGACTCAGCCTGTCTGGCTGAAAAGTAGGGAAAAGTAGAGGAGGCGAGGCGGATATCTATTAGGCTCTGAAGGACTCAGCCTTCAACTCAGCCTGTCTGGCTGAAAAGCAGGGAAAAGTAGAGGAGGTAGAATAGTCTCAGCAGGAGGAACTCTCCCTTTGAACAGAAATGCTTAAAGCTTTCAGTTTGCATTAGGGCCTCAGTCTTTGCTGTCAGACTGTGGCACAGGCTCTGGCTTTAGATGTGGTGGAAAGATCTATTAGGCTCTGAAGGACTCAGCCTTCAACTCAGCCTGTCTGGCTGAAAAGCAGGGAAAAGTAGAGGAGGTAGAATAGTCTCAGCAGGAGGAACTCTCCCTTTGAACAGAAATGCTTAAAGCTTTCAGTTTGCATTAGGGCCTCAGTCTTTGCTGTCAGACTGTGGCACAGGCTCTGGCTTTAGATGTGGTGGAAAGATTTCTTTTTCCCAGATGGCAGAACATGATCAGAAATGTTCTGTGCTCTTTTTCTGCTCTATCCATTCTTTCCAAGGAGGATTCAGACAACAAACTCATCTTTTTCTCAGCCCTTCTCAGTCTCTGTCCCAGTGCCTCAAATTCTCTGGGCCACGTGCCCTCCCAGACCGTGACATCTCTACAACCTCATCTCAACTCTACCCTGGGATTCTTCTTTGTCTAGGCCTTTTACAGCTCTAGAAAAGAAGGAATCCTTGCTCTGCACTTCAGAGAGTTGCTTTTATTCCTTGAGTAGGGCTATATAGCATGAATTACTGTGGCTGCAGCTCATGGTAGGATGGGGTGATATGTGGTTGTGGGACTGTGGAAAACTGATTGGTTTGACAGATTCACTCATGGGACAGTCAGTAAGGCTGTAAAAACATTCATGTTTAATTCATAGTCACTTCAGATTTATAATGTAGACCCAGACTAGTCACAATCTTACCAATTCCAATCCTGTCTCCAGACCTGAACTGAGAACCAGTAAATCATTGCAGGTTCATTCTGAAAAACTCAATATAAAATGAGCTAATACATAAACAGATCTGGATCCATGTGCATATAGATTTTCCTTCAGCAGAACTAAGCTAGTTTTGCTCTTGGGAGTCTGTCTTCAGGCAGGGGATGGTTTTTATAGGACTAGGGTGTCATGCTCAGCTTGGTGAACTGAATCTCGTATCCAATTCTGCAGGCACAGGAGTGTGTGACTTTGAAATCAGTGGATGAACTCACACAAGTAAAACTCCTCTCTGCTTGTACTGCCAGTAGGATCAGATCCCTAATTAATGAACGTGGGCTTGGTGTTTAGTAAATTAAGATAGAGCAGCAAATTGCTGTTGATACTATTATGTCAGGGAGTTGTGCAATTAGTGTTCACATTTTCATTTTAGTGCTTGCTTCAGCTCCTCCTTCCCATGCTAATGATTGAGTTCCCCAGCCACAAACATTCATTACACTGTGTGTGGTGGCTGTAGCCTTGATCTAGAGCTCCATCAGCTCCTGGATAAGCTCTAATTTCACCTTCAGTTACTAACATAGTCTTCACCACTGAGCGGAGGCAAAGCAGAAAAACCTCATCTGTGCCCACTTAAAAGATTAGTGTTGTACAACCATTCCTAATTAGCTTTTAATCTTAGCATCGAATTCCTTCCCCACCTGACTGTATCCAATGTCTCCCATCCTGTAAAACAATCTCTTGCTTTTGTGCTGAGCAATCAGACACTTAGCTCATCAGCAATGAACTTGTCAGGGAAAGTGAGACGACAAATCTGTGCTTTGCTATATGCAATAGGAGTCAAAGAGCTCCTCATGGCACAGAGCTGCTACACAGCCCTTATAAATTATTTATGCTGCTTCCCTCCCCACATTCTTCATTCCACTGCCAGTGTGACCTTGTTGTGGTGCCTTCACTAGTCACAACGTGGTTACCAGCCCTGAAGATGCTCAGTGAACTCTGTTACCTTACAGGTTCAGGAGTTCCCACACTCATCCCACATGCAGCTCCTCTTGCTTCCTTCTGCCATAGCTTCTCTCTGCCACAAGCATGCAACTCTCTTCATCTCTGTGTGACAAACTTTCTTAGATCTGGGATTGATGTAATGCAGAGGGAAAATATTGTGCATTTGGTGGCCAGACCTTCTCCTCTATCTGTGAGTGACATGAAAGTTGACCCCTGGTTTCCATGTTCTTCAGATGAATGTGCTGGGAGCAGCCTGTCCTGTGCTGGGCTTTCTCTTCTTTTTGCAGCCACAGAGAAACTTCCAGGGACTTGATTTTATTCTAAGATGAAAGAAGACTTTTTTCTTGCTGTACATAAAGGAAATGTTGTTCACTGTGGGGCTGAATGTAGACATGATGTGAGGGATGTCAGTGGGATGAGAAGTTTCTCTCTCCATCCTGTGGCTGAGGAGATGAGTCACAAAGAGCTGTGCTAATGGGATGGGGATGTCCTCCTCTTCTCCAATCTTGCCCATTCACTTCTAATTGTTCAACTATCACAGGACTTTGTCAGATTATTATGATGTCAAGGTAAAAATTCAGCGTAGAAAGCATTAAAATGTCCAATCCTATCGGGAGACCTGTCAGACCACAAAGGATCTCACCAAGTTGGAAGCAGCTAATGTGATGGAAATAGTAAATTAGAAACCTAAAATCTCATGCTTGAATTTAACTGAAGCATATCCGAATTGCAAAAGATGCCACTTGCAATACACTTAGCCATGCAGAGCAATGGGGACTATTAATAGCATTAAAGGGATACAAATGTGTTTACCCAAATGCCACAAATCTTCCATGGCCTGCACAAAACCTGCTGGCTCTACATAGGGATTGAAATTCATAGGCATGACCTTTTCCTCCCTTGCCTTTCATCCTCATCAATTCAGCATGTTTGCAAAACAGGCTCAGGAGGATTTGTTTGCGAATTTTTTACATCAAACATAACTAAACTTACAAGATTCTTGTTTTCAGTCCAAATAGCCTCTTAAATAATAACAAATCATGCAAAAAGCTGAATCCTCTCTGAGCTATGGCAACATTGGATTAGCATCTAGACTTATGTACAAGCAAGTATCCATCCTTGGATTAGCTTTTCCAGCAGTCTGGACTTTATTCATAGGCAACAGTGATGCTTGGAGTCAAAACAGGGAAGGCTTGGGCCCTAGGGATAGGTAGTATTAATTGCACTGCATCAGGACCCACATTGTACCAGTTGTATGAATTACCATGAGCAGTTGCCTTTAGTTGCCTGAGTCGTTTTGAATACTCTTTGCAACTGCTTTGCCCCAAGGAGACTCCTGTGAGGAGACAGAGGTCAGGAAAATAGGTTAATAAGAGGCCACATCAACCTTTCAGCATTTCATGACAGTCTGACAAAGCTTTTGGCCCCTGAGATTTCTCTCCTGAGATGCTAAACTGCAACAAAAGACAGCAACAATGCACAGTTTCTGAGGTTTTCACAGCAAATCTGAAGGCAGTGATGAATTACATGGGTGACATTCCCATGTGCTGAGGTGGGTTTTTTTCCCCCAGTTTACTTATTTTCTAAACCTGTGGCATTGCTAAAGAATTGCATCTTGTGTTGGAATAATAACATCATGAAGAGTGCCAAAAATAATTCTGCAGAGCTAGGAAATGCCAACAGAAAAATGCCAAGGCAATTTCACATTGGTCTTTCTCTCTTTTACAGAAAAATGCCACAACTAATTATCTGACTGTGCATTACCTTTCTCACAGGGGTTTTGCCTTTTTCAGTGTCTGGGTTGGACTGATGTTTGCTCTGTAGTCTTTGCAGCAAAGAAATTCCTTTTCCATTGCAACTGCTGTTAGGCTTGCACTGAATATGAGGCAAGGAGGGGGTGGTAGAAGGAAAGAGGAGTTTCATGTTTGCCCAGTTCAGCTGCTCTGGTGTGTCTGGATGTGTCTGAGCTCCTGCCACAGATTCCATGTGTGCAAGCAGCTCAGAACTAATTGTGGTCATCAGTTTCCCTGAGTCTCTTCTATAGAGGTTTCTAAATGTTAAGGTGTTTCTTCCCACACTCTGGGCACTTATTAAAGAGACCAAATAAAAGATCACTGTGGCCTTTTCCTCCTTCCTATGACCTTGAGCCAGTTTGGACTCTGCCTACTGATACAGCTTGAGATGTGACTATCTCTGTTGAGTTTAATGGAACCACTCAGATGGTTGGAATTATTTACAAGACTATCTCTGTTGAGTTTAATGGAACCACTCAGTTGGTTGGAATTATCTACATAAGTGTTGTGTTGGTTCCATGCCAGGAAAAGCTACTCAAGTGCTATAGCAAACAGGGGGAAAAAAAAAATCTTTGTTGCTGTTTTCTGGAAATGCTGCTGGTTTGTGAAGACCTTGGAGTTTAAGGAGAGTCATTTCATGCTTTGTGTTGCTTCTCCAGGTTACTCACTGCTGCACTTGGATCTTCCTAATGACAAGGCAAAGCACTGAATGTGCCTCTCCAGTGCTGCAAGAAGCTTTGTCCAAGGACAGGAGTGTTTATTCCCCATGACCTGGTGGCTACTTGTGCCTCTGGCATTTCTGCTTTGAGGTGAGGGAATTGTGTTAATGGATTTCTGTTCAACACATGGTTCAAATCCTTA
>NW_008656256.1:10981-13032 GCF_000695815.1 Acanthisitta chloris | reverse complement strand
GAAAGAGTTGAAAGCTTTTAATGTAACTGCTTGTTGATTTTTGAAGTTAAAAGATGGTCAAGTCCCTGGAGGTGAAATTGAAATTCCCATTTCCCATATAGACTATTCCAAGTGAGTTTCAAATCCCCCAGTTAGCAATGATTCTCTAATATGCTCAAAATTCCCATTTCCCATATAGACTATTCAAAGTGAGTTTCAAATCCCCCAATTACCAATGATTCTCTAATATACTCTCCCAACTGCTGAATAATGCACTTTGCACATTGTATGGGTAAGTAAGTAGCAGGATAAACTGAGTAGAGGAGATATTAGTGATATGCCCAAGGACACAAAGAGTGAGGTGGAGCTAAGAGCATGTTGCATGATTCCTTCTTTCTGCTGCCTTGCCAGGCTCACCAGACCCACCTTCAGTTAGGATTTTGCCCCAAAAAAGTGTTGGTTTTGTTTGATTCTTTTTATTTCTGGGGCCTTCAGGTTACTTAGGGAAAATCAGAAGTGTCCCAAATTAGAAGAGCAGGAGATGCCAAAGCCAGAGGAAGCTACCAGGGTCAGTGAGTTAAACCCAGCTCAGAGGCTCTTCCCTCTGATAAAATGTCTACAAACCAAACCCAACCAGAACTTGCAATGTGTACTTGACACAGGAGCTCTGCAAACAGGACACCACTACCTTATTTCTCCTTGGGAAAAGAAAAAAGGAGAGAAGTTTATAATTACTTTCCAAGAACACATGGTCACATTGCCCAAAATTATAGTTGTAGGATATTATTCTCGGTGGGAAGTGCCTCTGCAAAATGAAAAGCTAACCCTTTACTAAAAAGCTGTCACTGTGGTTGTTTAGTTGCTTAATTGCTGCAGCTTTAATATGTACTCACACTGTTACAAGCCTCTTTGGCCACTCTAAATGAGAAAACATCTATTACATGGAGCTGGTGATTTTAACAGCATTTTTCTCATTACTTTCTCTCCTTTTTTATTCCAGTTCCAAACACTGTAATTGTGGGTTTAGGTTTCCTGCAGAGCAGCCTAAAGGCAAATCTTGTGCACATGAGCACAACCTTCCCTCTGCCCAGGCTCATTACTATGCACAAAGCTGCTGAGAATAACACAACCTGTATTTTGTTGCCCTGAAACATCATCTATCAGGCTGTGTCCTAGGGAGTCAGGAATAATTGCAAACTCACTAACAAATAAAGGCAGTAAAATAATTGCAAACTCACTAACAAATAAAAGCAGTAGCAGTGTCACATTCTGTCCTTAACAGTCTCATATTGAAAGCTTTGAGGGTGTGAAATGGTTAAGGACCTGGAAATATTGAGGGAATAAAGTTCATTGGCTGCTGACACAGAGGGAACTGGATTGGGTTTTAGTTTCATTCTGGAAACTCTTATCAGGCTTATCTGGACCTTTGGAAAAATGCTTTTCCTTGTTCTGGAATGAAGAGTGGGATATGGAATCAATGACTAATGTAAAGCTAACCTAAAGGCAGGACTTGAATTCCACCTCAGGCCACCTAACACGATGATGATCTAACTTAAATTCTTTCTAATTTTCAACTCAAGGCTGAAATCTAATCCCTTGGATGCTGCTAATTCTGGATCTGTAACTCTTGTCCCTATTCCTGGCAGGGAAGGCTCCAAGTGTTTTCTTCCAAAACTCATCACTTCTGTTGTTTTGGTTTTAATGGACAAACTCTTTATGCACGTCGACTTTTTTTGACATTGATAAACCAGATGTAATTTTCCCTGAGCACTTGAGGGTCTGACAGCTCTGATGACCTTTTATTACCACGTCATTTGCAACTATGAATAAATTACTCATCGTGGCTGAACTGATTCCCAGATTAGATCCATTTTTCTCAGGAGGCACCACAAAATATACTACATTACCCTTCATGCTCACTCTCTGTCCAGTATCTTTGAAAGATTTCACATTTCAGTGTTCACTAAGGTCACCCTGGTCTGGCTAATTTATTCCAAACCAGTTTAGAACACTCATTTCTCTGTGAAATGCAGATGCTCTAGCTCCATGCTGAGGATTTAGGGTGAGAGCCT
>NW_008656256.1:0-10966 GCF_000695815.1 Acanthisitta chloris | reverse complement strand
CTGACTTTGTTTAGCTGTGTGAGGGAAATGTGGGATGTTGCTAATATAGAAACCTAGACAGAGCATGAGGAAGCAAAGAAAGTGGGATGAAGCTCTGCAAGAATCAGGCTTAGAGTGGGTTTGAGGAGTTGTTGTCACTCTTGAACTTATTATACAACTGTGCTCAAAACATCATTAGTGCATTGTAGAACTGTGTCTTAGTGTTGCCAGAGCCTCTAATGAAATCAATCAATAAATCCTTCCTTGTTTCAATTAGAGAAGAAAGTTGATTATTGGTGGTGGATGTAAAAAGACTTCACATTTCTTGAGCACCTGAGAGAAATTCCTGAGCATTGTAAAGAAATTAATTTGGGGGTTTCATTGCTCATGGAAAACAAATCTTCTACTGCTCCAATGCTCATTTAGTAACTCAAAAGAAACTAAAAATGATTTGTGGTGTCTTCTGAATATTATTTGACACAATGAGGATCCTTATGTGAATAAGTTATGGCTCAGGCAAACACCAAAACAAATATAAGATCCTTTTTCCCTTTCCTTTGGTTTGCACTAGTGTCCTTTGTTCTGCTGCTGGACATCAGATCTTCCCAGTTTCCCAAGTTTTCCATCTAACCTTCTGTCTCCTTTCTAATTACTAGGAAGATGTAATTTGATTCTGACTCCTAACAGCATTTCCTATGTCAACATATAAAATATTCAGCCATTTTGGCTCTCAGGAGTTCAACTGCTGTTTATTCCTTTAATCTTCCTCAAAACAAACAGTTATTTTTCTATTATTTCTGCTATTTCTTCTCCTAGGCCTTATTTCCTCCCCAACCAATTTTTACAGCACATCTTTTAAACAAAATGTGAAATCAGGGAAAAATCAAGGGCTTTGCTGAAAGCAAAATGCTTCATGTTTTGATGGTTATTGTTGTCACCAGTGTGTAGATGAAAGATGGAAGATTCAGTGCAGAAAATATTTCTTTAGGGG
Organism: Acanthisitta chloris; assembly: GCF_000695815.1. Lineage (NCBI taxonomy): Eukaryota > Metazoa > Chordata > Aves > Passeriformes > Acanthisittidae > Acanthisitta > Acanthisitta chloris. Next base: position 9,996 of record NW_008656256.1, on the reverse strand, counting down.
GTCAGCTCACTTTTTACAGTGACCTAAAAGAGAAGGTTGGGGCACAATTTCCTTCAAACATCTCACTCAATGTAAAATTGCTATTGGTGATTTTGTGCTAAGAGTTTATGAAAAATGGCTAATTCCTAAAGAACCTCAGAAACTAAGAGTGTAATTAAAATGCTACATCATGTAATGCTTTGGTTAAGACCAAATCTGCAGCATTTCTATTCATTATCTCCATTTTAGCAATTTCAAACTACCAATTGCCATACAAAGAAATCCTACAAGAGGTTTTCTACTTGTTTGATTTTTATTAGCTTGAGAGTCTTAACCAAGACTTTTGGATTAGTTTTCTTCCCTTTTCCATCTTCTATTTAAAGAGGTTTGGACTGATTCCTTACTTTTCCATCTTCTATTTAAAGAGGTTTGAACTGATTCCCTATGAAATGTTTATGCTGTGCATTGAGCTAGAGATTTTTTGGATTTAAACCAGTTTGTTTAGAAACCACTAACATGAGGAGAATTCTGCCAGTGTAAAACAAGAGTCAAACTGATGTGAAAACCACACTCAGAGCTCTGAGATGGGCTCTGGAAAGAGGAGAAATGGTTTGACAAAGACATCTGAAATCTCTGCAGAGAATTCAAAGCAACAGCTAGTTTGGAGATGAATGTCAGTTCTCTGCTCAGGCCAACAAGATCAGTTTGCTTGTCCTCAGTGAGAAATGTCTGGCTGAACAGTCAGCAGAGCTCTACTGCAAAGAGTGTCTGAGGTTGTCTCCTCTTGGCATGAATCATCTGGAATAAGAGGAGCTGAGCAGAGAACAGTGGATTTATCCTTTTGTTTGCTAGGCAATGCTGCAAAAAAAAAAAAAAATCCACCTTGGTGGTCTTCTGGGGTAGTCTTCATTTATATTATGTTCTTCCCAAAGTATTGCCTTGGTCTCTTTAATTAGAGGAGATTGACCTAACTCTTGCAAGATCTGGGTCAGTTCTTTGAATCAGCAAGAGTTTTTCTTTGCCTGAGCTACAGTCAAAATGTACAGTGAGATGTGGTTGGGTTTTTTATCTCAGTAGGCTTTAATTATCTGTCAATCTACTATTTCTAGACCTTGGGCTGCTGAGTGCCCAGACAGCAAAATCTGGAATTGATTAACTCTACATTTCACTGGTTAAAGGATCCCACAGTGAAAAGTTTTTCATACTTGTATTTCTTAATTTACTTGCACCAATTAATTCTTACACTTGCCTCCTGTAGAAGACTCTCCTTTTCACCTTAGAGGAAAAAATCCTTTCTGAATAACCAGGACCTGTTTCTGCCCACCCTGTAATCAATTGGTGTGGTGTTCTGACCTTCCCAACTCCAAGAAACAGTGTAATAAATCTGAAATCAAGACTCCCTATAGAAGGAAGCCTTTTCTAATTTATATTTCAGCTTGTGCTGGTACATCTGGAATGCCTAAGTGACAACATATTTCACATGCCCAATTCTGTCCTGACACACAGCAGCAGATGAAATTGGTTTGGCTTCATGGAACAGAAAGGGATGGTATGAAAAGATAAGATCATTTCTTGGATAAATTGGGATTGGAGTAAAGGAGACATGTAGGAATTTGTGACTCACCTGCTAGGAACACCCATTCATACCCTATATTCAATAGAGTAGTTTTCCCTAAGTATTGAAGGAACAATTTCTGGTCTTATGCCACATCAATTGTTTTTGGTGGTGTCTCTTCATGGTTCAATTGAAAGTGCACAAGGACTAGAGATATGGAGCTCCCTAATTTAGAAAGTTTCCTTTGTTTGCAGAAAGGAGACAGGAGTTTGAGTGGCTGTGCTGGGACTGTGCCTTTGGGGACAGCTTAGTGTCAGCCACAAGTGACAGAGAACAGAAACTGCTCTAACTATTTACCTTATAACTCTGCTGCTTTAGACAACAAGTTTGTGTCAATGCATCTTTTTAATGCTGAGTAACCTGTTTCCCTTGGCATCTCCCAGGATTTGTGAGTTCAACCCTTTTTTCTTTCAAGAGCCTCACCAGCACTTCATTGGTTTCTTCTTGCAGAGTGACTGAGTTGGTTAGGGTTAGGGTTAGGGTTATCTCCATGTGCTCCCCAGGGAGCTCCTGCAGTTCTTGGGGAAGTCAAAGGATATTACAGCTGCAGAACCATTTTGGGGAGCTATGTGGAACACATGCAGGTGGCCAAATATATACTGTTGTTGCCTCAACACCCAACAGGTTACATCAAGACTTCACTGCTGGCTGGTGAAGTCAACTGTGCTGCCTTTTGATGGGCTGTCTGTGTTGGAAAGGGCCACACAGGTTCAAGAGAGAGAGCATGTACAGGCAGATGTGCATGGACAGATAAATAGGAGATACATATGGCCAGAGGAAGAGAGGGAAATACTCAAGGCTCCTTGCAAACAACCCTGGTAAAATATTCCTTTTGTGCTCTTTCTGCCCATTTCAAGCCTAATAATGAGGTCATAAGCAAAATGTGTAGGTTAAGGTCACTCCTGATTATTCATTTCTAGGCTTGGCTGTGCTTGTCATACTGATTGAACAGTTTTGCCTTAGGCCCTTTGAGAGCCAGCCCCAGGTCTGCCTCTCCTAGCATGGACAGACTGCCTACCAGCACACATTTGCCTTCTGAACACGCTTGCACATCCTTCCTTGGCTCCTGTCAGGAGTGAATAACAATGCTGCTTCCACACTGAGTGAGGAAACAGCCTGAGGGCTCAAGAAGCCCAACTACAAGTTAAGACCAATGTAAATCTTATCATAAAAAATGTAATATAAGCCTAGGCTGAGCTTGGCTTATTTATGACTTTACTCCTTCATAAATGATGATTAGCTGAGTTGGGAACTGACTTCCCTCTCAGACCAGTTGCTCTCTGTGTTGTGGTACCTGATGGGGACTTGCTAAGCATTGTTCTTATGAATTTATAAATGAAATGTAATTTTTTTTCTTTAAACTTGTGCTGTCCTAGTCCTGAGAAGAACTTTTGAACTTACTTGGTTACTTTGAGAATCAGATATGGTTTACAAGTAAAGAGTGATCGTAGCGAGTTCAGGTTCTCATGTAAGAGGAGCAGAAACCAGCTCGTTTTTTGCCTGTATTGCCAGATTTGAGGCTGGAGCCAGTACTGTCTATTCCCTGATTCCTTTATTCTGGTGGTCAGTGTGGAGGTGAATCTCTAGGTGGATCAGTCAACCCAAGCTATAATTTTGAGAAGCATCTGCACTGTTGTCTTCCCTCACATTGTCTTTACCATTTCATCTGCTCTCATTACTCTCATCTCTACTAGGACATATTTTCCCCAGTTTCTTTCCCCAACTTCAAGCCCTTTCTCAAGGTGCATTATCCATTCCCTGTTCTCTTGGGAGTGTGATGTCCATTTGATGGTTGCTGGATGCAGCTTTGTGGGGAAGATCTGCTCAGAGCAGGGAGCAGCACTGGCTGCTACCTCCTCTCATTGATATTCTTCAAGCAGTTCAGCTGTATCTGAGAATCTTGTTTGCTTTCCTCCACTGAGCCTCTACAGTGAGCAGACAGCTTTAGGGATTTTTCTGTAATCACTTAGAAATCTCTTGCCTGGTCAGTATTCTACAGCACCTTCCCATGGAACAGACATTTCCACTTTCTGTTACTGCTGCATTGTTGGATTTGAACTCAGTATTTTACAGCCATGATCTGCTACAGACCTTTTGCCATTACAGTTTCTGAAAGGTGAAGGATTCATTGCTTCCCTTTTTTTCCCCATTGCAACTGCTTTCCCAGTCTACTAATAATGAATAGGATGGGGAAAACAGGCCCCAAAAAATCTATCTATCACTGAAATCATGTTGGTTTGGAGGGGAGGAAGGTAGTTCTTACCACAAAAGTTCATTTAATCTTTTAAATCTGGTATCTCTTGTCAGTACCTTTATTCAAGGCTCTTCCAAAGGTATTTTTTTGTGTGTCTTTCTTGGCTACTCAGTAGCAAATTGTCCAGAATTTATTCCAGAGACTGATACCCCTCTCTGGGAATAACTCCCTTAAACTGAAATACTGTTCCTCTGGTGCCTCCTGTGCATGATGGCAACTAGAAAAAAATGGGTCCCAAAAGGTTTACCTTGTTCGTAAGAGCTAAAATTCAAATCTATAACTCACATACACTTTGTTTTTAAAATTCATTTAGTGGAAGCAAATGAACCTACTCTGATTGCTATAAATTTTCTCCGTTCTGATCTGGCAGGAGCAGTACCTGAAATGTTCTTAAATCAAGGCAGTTGTGATGCCTTTATTTTAGAGGAGGAAATTAAAAGAAAATAAAGCACCTGTGTGTGAAGAAGGAAACTGCCTGGGTCAAGAACACCTGTGGTGGCAAAGCTGCAAGTGACAGAGCTTTGTGGTGAGTTTTCAGAGCATCAATCTCTCTCCTCAGCCAACAGTTGGCAGAAAGGATTAGGAATTCTCTGCTGGTATCTTCCCACATGAAAGAAGGTCTTTAAAACTGAACTTGGGGGTTGCCAAACTGATAATGAGGGGAACAAAGCATGGGGAACAAACCAGAACATGACTTGGGGAAAAAAATTCTTGTTGTTCTTTATGAGCAGCTATGGCATAGGAACAAACCAGAACATGACTTGGGGAAGAAAATTCTGGTTGTTCTTTATGAGCAGCTATGGCATGAGGTCTGTCAGGGGCAGAAGAAGTCAGTAAGTCCAGAGGAGGCTAATGAAGTTGCTCAGGGGACTGGAGCACCTTCCCTACAAGGACAGGCTGAGAGAGTTGGGGCTGTTCACCCTGGAGAAGAGAAGGTTGTGTGGAGACCTCAGAGCACCTTCCAGGAGCTGAAGGGGCTCCAGGGAAGCTGCAGAGGGATCTGTGTTAGGAGCTGCAGGGACAGGACAAGAGGAAATGGTTTCAAACTAACAGAGAGGTTTAAATTAGATATTAAGAAGGAATTGTTCCCTATGAGGGAAGGTAGCACTTTTTTAGCTGAAATCTCTCTGCAAATCTTTTTCGTGCTGTTTCAAAAGATATTGTGGTTTCCTAGCTCCACAACTTGATGTTTTTCAGCTCTGAGGCTTTTCACATGTTTTGGTCATCCCTGTGCACTATTCATTCACAGCTCAACCCACTGAATGATGAGCTCTTAACAGAGTGACCTATCCAGCCAAACACAGAGCAGTGGAGAGAAAATACCCTCTTCACTCAGCTGTAGTGAAGGATGATCCTTCATTCCCTTATAACTTCTGCACAGTAAGAGCAAGTCCAGCTTATTTTTGTGCCTGTATCTTTTGGGAGTGGAGAGCATTTAATTTATTCCCCCAGTGTATAGAATGTTTGTGACTCTGTGGTGAGCTGCAGAGGGTTCAGGATCCTTTTAGAGCATCATTTTCTGGGTGATTTAGGTGTGTGAGCTTCTCCTCAGACCTTCCTTCTAACACTGTGTACAAGAAAAGGATTCTGTGGTATTATGACCCATACCTGTTTCTCATCTTCAGGGATTTTTCCTGGGTATGAATCTTTTTGAGTTTTGGAGTATTTGGGTTTTTTTAAGTAAGGCTTGCTGTGTGAAACTGGTTATGGGCAGAAGTGTTTTGGACTGGCCCTTGGGTTATTGGTTTGATTTTAATCTGCCTATATATTAGGAGTTAAATTAAAACTCTGTAAAAGGATATTGAAAGGAAATGAAGCAATTGAAAAATAAAACAGTGTCCACTTCCACAGGAACTTCAGGACCAACAGGCACTGCTGCAGGATGGCAACACCTTCAGACACTTGCCCAATGAGCAGGATTTGTGCTAAGGATAAGGTTGAGCCCAGAGCTCCTTCCCACCCAACTCCACTCCAACCAGAGCTCTAGGGATGCACTGCTGCCAACCCAAAGTGCCATTTGATGCCTCCTCCTGGCAAGGGAGAGAGAAAATCAGGCATATGCTTCCCAAATCACAACTTGCTGCTCCTGAACATTGTGCATCACAGGTTTTAATTTGTATTTTCTTCTTTTGTCAGCAGAAGACAAACAGGAAAATTCAGCAAGAGAATGTCATAAATGCTATGACAAACTCCAGCATTCCTCATGTCACACACATGGCAAAAAACTCTCTGGATTCTTTCCTTGAATCTTTCCTCAAGTGTTTCCTCTTTCCTTTCATGCCATTTTCTCTTTGTTTTGCATGATGATACACTTATAAATTCCCTTTCTTTCTGTAGGTAAGTAAAAGATTAAATTCAATTAAAAACTCTGTGTCACTACTTTGGGAAGAAGAATCGCAACAATTCCAGAGAAAACTGATGTGAAGCTTCACAGCAGCAGAAAAAACAGATTTGTTCTATATTAGTGTTTCCTCCAAAGGTGTTCTGAGGTGACAGCCAGACCCAGCAGTGCACTCTGGAACTCCCAAGTAGGGACAAAACTCATCTTTATTGTTTTAAAACAACACCACTCGTGGTTTGACTGTGCTGTCTGATTTTAAGACTAGTGTTGTTTAGCTTGTGATTGGCTTTATTGCCTTTATTGCTGCCCTTCTTTGCATGCTTACAAGCTCTGGGCAGTCCCAGGCAGCCTCTGTGGCCTGTGCTGGCCATTGCCAATATCAAAGTTCGTTTTGAAGAGTTTGTCTGACTTTTCTGAGGCTCTTTGTGTTAAGCAGATCAGCTCTGAAGCATTTGCCAGTGAATGGTCACTGCTTTATGAACATGAGCAGGACAGTCTGGACAGATGTTTCACCCTGGATACCACAATGGAATGGGTTAATTCAAATGTAAACATCAGGTTAGATTCACTGAATCTGTTTTTAAAAAAAAATCAGAGCTTTCTTACTATCATTTATGCCTAGAGAGGCCACAGAAACTATAAGAGCAAGAACAAAATGCTTAGTCTATTCCTTTTTCTCTTGGAGCTGCTTAAAATAGTCACAGAGTGTGAATCTTTATTGCTTCTGAATAAAACCATTGTAGGATTTTGATTGCCAACTTGTCAGATTTTAATAGCATAATCTCTGTAGCAAAAGGTATGAAACTGTTGCAATAGTGTCTGTTATCTGCTTTCATATTCTAATTCCTGTGTGTGTTTTTGTAATAACTACAATCCAGGAGGTTTCTAAAATGCATTTATGTGCAAGGCATTATGGAGTCATGACTGTTCACTTGGAAAGGACCTAAGAGACATCTCAAAAGCAAAATATGTCATTTTACTGTGGATTGTCCTTTTCTTTGACACTGCAGCTCATCAGGTAATGTCTCAGGCTGCAGCATATCCATGATACATCCTCACCTGGAGTACTGCACACAGTTCTGGTGCCTTCAGAATAAGGACATGGAACTATTGGAGCAAGTCCAGAGGAGGCCACGAAGTTGCTAAGAGGATTGGAGCATCTCCCCTATGAGGACAGGCTGAGGGAGTTGGGGCTGTTGACCCTGGAGAAGAAAAGGTTGTGTGGAGACCTCAGAGCACCTTCCAGGAGCTGAAGGGGCTCCAGGGAAGCTGCAGAGGGATCTGTGTTAGGAACTGCAGGGACAGGACAAGGAGTGATGGGGATGAATTGAAAGGGGGAAATTTAGGCTAGATATTAGGCAGAAGTTTTCTCTGTGAGGGTGGTGAGACACTGGCCCAGGTTGCCCAGGGAGGCTGTGGCTGCCCCCACCCTGGCAGGGTTCAAAGATTGGATGAGCCTTGAGCAACCTGCTCTGGTGGGAGGTGTCCCTGCCCAGGGCAGGGAGTTGGCACTAGATAATCTCTAAGCTCCATTCCCACCCCTTACCGATTTATCATTCTATGATACCATGTGAAGTGTCAGCTGTGCTAAGCCTCCTTCCCTCCTGCCTTTCAGTGGGGCCAAAGATGATCAGGAAAGCTGCCAATACTGTGATCTGACAGTTGTAAGAGGTCACCAAGTGAAATTAATTCACATTATTTCCACTGCATCACAACACATGGGCGAGAAATGAGCAGATCTCTCAAACTCGAAGAGAACAAACCACTCCAATGCTCAGGATTTGTCAAGAAAGTGACTATGAGGAGGTCAGTGCTGTAACTGCTGCTCAGAGGAGCAGCTGGATGGTATCTGGCCAGAGAGTATGTTATTTATTGTGGCAAACCTACAGGGGCTTCGTAACCCTGTGAAATTAGCTTACATCTGATCCATTAAAACCTCGGAGAAAAGTTTCTGTAAGTGAGAGCTTATCTCTGCTCAAAGCTCAGTGGGAAGCACATCAAACATCTCAGGTGTCTCTGAGCTGTAAACCATCAGATGCCTCAGGCTGCAGTGGGTGATTCCCTACTGGGGAACACTTTAATGTTGCTGCTTGGTCTGGTCACATTCTCTCCAAGGATTTGATACTTGCAATCTTAAAATGGGATGTTTGTGTAATGGTGAGATTTTACCAGGCTTTAAAAGCCTGAAGCACTTGTAAAAAGGTAACTCGGGTTCTAAGTAAAGTTCAGACTTTTTGCTCTGATCATTAGCAGATTGATACCAATAAAATTGGGTTTAAATGCCTGGGGAGGGAAAGGAATACCAGAAAAAAAAAAGTATTTTTTACTATTGATGTAAAAGTTTGTCAAGTTCTAAACTTTGGTCTATTTGTTGTCTGTCTCACAAGTATAAGGAAGGAGATGCCACCACACAAATTCTGAAATGGGAAATGAGGATTAATCATTTCTCCATGCAGGGCAGTTCTTACTGCCCATCCCACCTGACACTGTTCTGTTATAGCCTCTCAGCCTTCTGGTTGCTTGGCTGAGGGTGCTGAGCTCTCTCAGCCTCCTCCTGTGAGACTCTCCCCATCCACAGTCACAGTTCTGGTTCTCCCACGATGGATTCTCCTCTCCAGGTCCCAGACCTGTGCCTGTCCACATGAGGTTTCATCAGTACTTGCTATCAGACTTGCTGCTTCCAGTATTGCTCCTTTTATCTACCTGCGCTGGAGATTAATGGGTTTTCTCACCTGAAGTGCATGAAACACTCAGGGTTTGCTGTCTCCTGGGCAGTGGTGATGAATTGCAGAACATTCCTCCACTGTGCTCTTGTCCCTGCCCTGAAATCGAAGTCAGCACTATTTTGGGGTTAATACCTCGATTATCTTGGCTCCTGACCCCGTTCTCACTGCAGAACAGGCCACTTTGATACTTGTTCTCCTTTTATTTGTATTGTTAAAAAAGCCTTTTCCTCCCTGCTATCCTTTGGCAAAGCCTAACTCAGCTTGACTTTTGAGCAGTTTTCTTCTCACAGTACATCTTTTCAACCCGTTAGGTTGGAGCTCTTCCCTTTCATCCCCCCTGGCTGAGGCTACAGTTTCCACCTTGTTTTCACACCTCTGCTTGAAAGCACTTAAACCTCTACTGCATTTACATTCCTGACACTGCCATTCAAAGTTGATTACAGTAACTGGTTCCCTCTCTTCTCAGCCTGAGCTCCTTTAGATTAAACCCTTTTACCTCTTCACCTGTTTTCTCTTCCCTTCAAACGACAGAGGTGAACTGAACAGGCTGATTTCCCATTACCATCTCCTCACCAGCAATCAGAAGCCACAGTGAAACCTCTTTACCTCCCCTTATTACACGTGGCACTTGCTGATGACTGTAAATACCAATGCAATTTCTAGCCGTGTTTATTTCTGACAAAATAATGATTTAAATCACTAAGCATATCCAACTTTAATTTAGGAGACCTTTCAGTATTCCTAACCCTGCCAAAACAGTCTTCCCCTACTGAAGATTTTTGTCCTACCCTATACAGATTTTTTCCCCATGATTTCCCCACCTACCCAAAATTAGACTTTTGTGATACTCTTCTTTTATCAGAATTTATGCACGATTGATGCTCCATCACTGGTTTTCTCCCTCACTGGAGTGAATCTGCATAGTTCTACTGGTTTCTTCTGGTTTCTAGGGAACTGGAGGAGATGGAAGTGTTATCATCTCTTCCATAATTCTCTGTGTTCAGATCTAGTAGAAATTTAGTAGTAATCTCAGGAAGAATTTCCTCATGGAAAAGGCTGTCAGGTATTGGAATGTGCTGCC
>NW_008656255.1:0-647 GCF_000695815.1 Acanthisitta chloris | reverse complement strand
CTGAAGGGATTTTGGGAAGGTCTGAGGAACTTTGGGAAGGGATTTTAGGGTGTGGGAAGGGATTTTGGGGTGCCTGAAGGGACTTTTAGGGTGCCAGAAGGGATTTTTGGGGGGGTCAGAAGGGATTTCTGAAGGGATTTTTGGGGGTTCTGAAGGGATTTTGGGGGCTCTGAAGCAATTTTGGGGTACCTAAACCAATTTTTTTGGGGTGTCCTTACCTTGCAGTGAGCACTGGGAGGGCCCAAGGGGAGAATGGAATCACTGGAAGTTTGGGGGAGCCCCAAGGCCTAAAAAATGGTATGGAAAAAAAGGGGAATCATTCCCAAAGGAAGAAATGGATGTGTCTGGAGGGTTCCCCTAAATTTTGGGGGGGCTCTGACCTTGTTGGGGTGACTCTGTTTGAGTCCAGCTTGGAGGCCACTGCTGAAGTAGGAACTGGGGGACCCTGAGTAGAAGGGAGGAAAAGGGGGAGCCAAACCCCCTCGTTCGAAGGCTGCTACGCGGCAAACACAGACATTTTGAGACTCTAAAATCTTCAGATCCCCCAAAAAAAACCCTGACAAACCTCACCAAAAAAAAAATCCCTTCAGACACCCTAAATGTCCCTTCAGGCACCCCCAAAATCCCTTCAGAAATTCCTTCAGACC
>NW_008656254.1:6796-7263 GCF_000695815.1 Acanthisitta chloris | reverse complement strand
GGGAGGTGTCCCTGCCTAGGGCAAGGGGGTGGGACAAAGTTCTCTCAGATCTGTTCCAACCCTTTAACATACTATGATACTATGATCAGGACTGTTGTACCCAGTATGGGCTTCCCCAGGAGGAAAGCCACCCCGACAGACTGGAGCAAGTCCTGCAAGGGCCAAAAGGATGTCTGGGTCTAGAGCACATTAGGGACCAGGAGAGGCTGAGCCCTGCAGTGTGTCAGGCAATTCTCAAAGCAATGTGTCCCTATGACACTGTCCCATGGTCCTTCCTGGCACCCCCAGGGGGCTATCAGCCCCCTGGCATTTGTTTTCACTCAGGTTCATCTCACCACACCGACACCATGTGTGTGGTTATGTCTCATCTGTACAATTCAAGCAGGGGCAGCTGAGCCTGTCGTCCCATGTCTTCCCATGGAAGGACAAAGCTCCTCTCTGAGCTGGGGTGAGGGCCCGGGGCTGGA
>NW_008656254.1:6441-6742 GCF_000695815.1 Acanthisitta chloris | reverse complement strand
CAGTGCACATGGGAATTATTCAGTCTCTCCCCTGCTGCTCCTTCAAGCCCCTCCCAGGCACCTTGCAGAGCACAAGCAACGATGTTTGCTCACACCCTGCCCACAGCCACCCTAGAGCTCTTACTGGGGTTTTCTCTGCTGAGCATTTCTCTGGTTCTGCTCCAGAGAGACACTTGACAAGAAGCCTCGAGCCTGGAGACATTGCCCTGAGGACATTAGTTCTGCCCTAGAGGTGCTCATTGCCTGTCCCTGCTGCAGCCACAGCACAGGGCTGGGACTGAGCTTCAGGAGCCCTCATGCC
>NW_008656254.1:0-5758 GCF_000695815.1 Acanthisitta chloris | reverse complement strand
CTGGCGGCCAGTTGGGTCTCAGGACCGCATCATGCAGTAGGAGCCAATGGCTGGGAGGGGCTGTAAGGTCACTTTTCTCTGGAGCGAACAGGCCACCATCAGGAATGTGGATGGGAAGGGGCTGTGAGGTCTTCTGCCCAAGGGCCTGGGTTCATCCCAGCAATGGAGCTGCTGTTTTGGTGTCTTGTCCCTGCCCTGAGTGTAGGATAGAACAGCAGCAGGACAGCTGGGCCAGGACTGGCCAAGAGACTGAAAGGCAAAGCAGCCTGGGGAGACCACTGTGAGGCTACTGCTGTCTGGGCAGGGAAAAGGCCCAGGAAGGCTGATGGGTTGGGATGGCTGCAGGAAGGGCTGTGTCCCAGATAGTGGAGCTTTCCTTGGCGGGAGGAAACAGCAGGATAGAGAAACACTGTCCCACAGTGCAGCTTGGAATGTTTCCTGCTATAGTTATGGCAAAAGAGTTCAAAGAGCTTCTAATTAAAATGCATTCCTATTTTAAGGTTCTTTTTAAAATAAAAAACATTTTCTATGTTTATTAGTTTTCTCTTTAGAGCAGAGGTGACTGCAGCATTCTCTGACTGATATTGATTCAGGATCTCTCCTAAGGAGGTCTGGCCTGGTGGGAAAAGTTGTGCCTTGAGGGATAACTTTGCTCCACACCTCCCCAGCCCCGTCACGTGTCTCCTCATCCACCTGGGACTTGTAAGCCTTTTCCTTTCTTGAGATTCCTTCCCTGCAGCCCAGTGCTGGGTGTTCCAGCTCCTTCATGCCAGCTCCTACATGCTTTCCTTAGGGAACTGCTGCACATGGAGCAAGGAGGGATTTCTCTTCTCGTATTTGAACAAGTGAAATAAAACTGATCAGTTTCCCTACTGAAAAGAAGCACATTCCTCAACTCTGTGCCAAGTCCAAGCTGTCACCAAGGAGCTTCACCTTCCTCAAGGCACAGCCATGCAAGAAATGTTTGAAACACAAAGAAAATGATAAAATAAAAACAATAAAGAGGTGGCTGAAGGCAGAATTAGGCCAACTACTGACAGACAGACGAGCTGTGAACTCCCTGGAGCTCAAAGCACAAAGTGGGTTGTTGAAACTTGTCTGAGTGATCAAAAAGTGAGGGGAAGGGAAATGCAGGGAGCAATGGGTAGTGCTTCTCTGCAGAGGCTGCTGGAAGGTGACTGCAGTCATGGGCACTTCAGGTAGGACAGGGGGAAAGAGATGAAAGATGAGGGAGATAGAATTCACAGCCCGAGGGAGAGAGTGCTGACAGTGCAAAGAGAGTGGGAGGGCAATAGCTCTCTTACTGTTAATGCAAAGCCCAAAACATCTCATTGTGATCCCATCGGAAAACAGGGACATTTATGACAAATGTTCCATTGTTTCAGCTGATGAGGTTGTGCTCAGACTTTTCAACATGTGTGAAATGTCTCAGGATCCCAGGCAGCTCCAGTGCTGCCTCTGGAGCACCGCTGTGTCCTTGAAGGACAGGCTTGAGCCTGGCAGCTGTCACCAACGACCTGCTGGAGACCAGAGCCCCTGGGAAGCTGCAGCTTGAACATGGGTGTGAAGGCCCAGACATGAGCATGTTGTGTCTCAAACACTGTGACAGTTGTGACAGGAGAGATGTGATGGGATCAGAGTCCTGCACAGGTAGGGCAGTGAATGCTGTGCCAACTTCTTCTCCATCTGGAGACTCTGCTTGGCCCCTGCCCCAACTCACTGCCTGGAGGAGGCTCAAAGGGGCTGTGCCCCCACCAATAGAGCAGTGTGAACAATCTAATGTACATAGGAGCTGCACCAGGTTAGCTCTAAAGTGAGCAGATCAGCCTCTTGGGCTCCTTTTCTTCCTCTTTGTCTCTCACCATCATGCTTTGCCCCAGATCCAGACCCTCCATGCAGCAGGACCAACATGGATCTAAGGACTGAGGATATTCATTGTCTTCTCTCCCTTTTTTCTCTTTGTCTCTTCATCTCCTTGCTCTGCCTCGGCACAGCACAGCTATCATACTGTACCCTGTGCTCTGGACTGAAGACCATATAAGGTGTGGAATGAAGAAACAAAATGTTTAAGATAGAGGCAAGGTCAGCAAGGCATGCAAAACTGTACAAAGAGGTAAACACTTGCACAATAAGGGTGTCCAACGGGTACTGAGGAAGAGGAGACACTTCATCTTCACGACCACCAAACGACCACCAAGACCATGGGACTGATGCCAAAAGGGAGGGGACAGAGGAGGAGTATATGATAATGATTTCTGAGAACTAATTATAATAATAAGCACCCATTCCTGGAAATAATGCATATGTATGAGCATTTAATGTATATAAACTGTGAAGATTTTGTGCCTGGTTACACAAGTTTGGTGGAGTGATCCCCCTTGTGCCCAGCACTGAATAAACAAATACCTGCTACTCAGAGATACAAGTCTGTGAGTAGTTCTTTTCCAGGCTTTTCTTAGCATCACTCCCTGGCCCCACTGTGACTCCTTTGTACCTTCCACTGGTGTATCTGAGCTTGGCCCATGGGAACTGCACTTTAGGGAGTAGCATCATCCCCCAAGGGTTTCAGACATGGTCTGGTGCCCGGCAGTGCCTCATGTTCCCTTGCCAGAGACACCAAAGGGCAGAGTGAGCCACCTGCACACATATTAACAGCTGCCCAGGGAGCCTCAGTGCTGTGAACCCTGGAAAACTCTGGGATTGGGCACATGGAAACCTCCCCAGGGCTTTCTAGTGAGCCATGGCCAGTTCTGGACTGGGGCAGGACCAGCCAGAGCTGAGCGCATGGTGGGACCTGCCCAGCTGAGCAGTGTGCTGCGGAGCAGCACTGGGGCAGGACGAAGGAGGCACAGGAACAGTGGTGTTACTCCCTGGGCTGGATTAGCCCAGCGGCACATGGGGCTGCACTGGGGCCAGCATGGCCACCCAGACCTCAGAGCTGTCAGCCCCTGCGACCCAGTGCTGCTGTGGCCACAGCTGGACTGGTGTGCTGGTGTGGGGCTCCCTGTCCTGAAGGGATGAGGAGGAACTGGAGAGGCTCTGGAGGACTGACAGGATGGGGTTTTGGCTTGTGTGGAGAAGCTAGGGGGCATGGGCTGCTGCACCTTTGGAAGTGAAGGCCTAGGGCTCATCCTGCAACTGCTGGAAGGAGTTTCAGAGATGATAGAGCTTTTCTTAGTATTAGAAACAAACCTTGACAAAGTATGGCTTGGAAGGTTCAGACTGGAGGTGAGGAAAAGAAAGGTCTGAGTGCAGCCTTGTAGTGCATGAGGTCACCCAGAGGGAGTCAGGATCAGCCCATGGATCTGTGTTAAGGAAACAGCCAAGGATGGGTGCAGAGCTACCAGTGAGGGCGCTGAAATGCTGCTGTGAGGGCTGGGGGGACAGCAGGATGGGTGTGTGCAGCGTGCAGGGACAGAGCAGCAGCATGGGACAATGCAGGACAGGCTGCAGCAGAGATGGCCAAGGGCTCTGCAAGGCTGAAAGGCACAAAGGCACCAAGGGCTTTGTGCCCTGGGCTATGGCAGATGCCTCTGCCACTAAGGCTCACCAGAACGAACTTTCCTTTGAGGTTCTGCACTCTTGTTTCTCGCTCTCCCCTCCCTGGGGAGCCTGCAGGGGTTGCACAGTTATGTGATCTTAGTCAATGCTCACACTCACATCCCATTGCCCCAGAGACAGCCCTGAGCTCCCCATGAGGTACAGGACCTGAAGTCCCAGGGCCTGGGGGTCAGGGCTTGGCCCTTCTGCTGCCTCAAACCATCCCAGGGTGTTCTCAGCATTCCATGTGCGGCTCAGTGCCTTTGGCTCCTGCAGTCATGGATCCAGTGATCTGCTCCAGCAAGTCCTTGGGGAGGCTTTGTCAGGAACTGCCTTCAGTGGGGCTTCAAGGGACTTTGGGTTTGGCTTCTGAGCTCTTGAGCAGCTTCTTCAACCTTCTTTCAGTACCTGAGGATCATGGACTGAGCCCTGAATACACCTTGGGGCTCGTTAAAGCACAGAGACCCCTCAGGACCCCTTTCTCTAATTGCCTTCAAGTCTTCCAGGCTTGTACAGCTAATTGGAGTTGGTTTGTCATGCTATTAAGGAGGAAGATTTCTAATAGGAGAAATGTGACTGCTGGAAAGAAGTGTCTGCAGAGGTGAGAGGGCAGAGACAGCTCTGCCCAGCAGCAGCTCCTCTGCACATCACAGCACAGCAGGGCTGAGGCACTGCCTGCAGGCATCGAGGGGAGAGAGAGGCCGAGAGGGTAAAGGCGGTCAGGAGTCTGTAGGTATTGAGCTGAGACTTCACGTGAGGACACATCTTCACAGCCCCCGAACTGTAAGTCAAGACAATGTGGCTTGTGTTCACTGCCCTGATGATCTCCAACTCCATCTCATGGTTGCTGCAGCCAAGACTGCCTTGGGAGCACTCCATGCCCCACCAGCTCCTCCCTGCTGGTGAGCACAAGGTCCAGCATGGCACCTCTCCTTGTTGGCTCCTTTATTACTTGTGTAAGGAAGTTGTCATTGACACATCTGAGGAACCTCTTGGATTGCTAGTGCCCTGCTGTGTTGTCCCCCCCCAGACACTGAGGTGGCTGAGATCCCCTGTGAGGACCAGAGCTTGGAGTGTGAGGCTGCTCCTATCTGCCTGTACACAGCTCCATCCACACCATCCTTCTGATTGGGTGTCCTGGAGCAGACACTCACTGTAACATCCTCTGTCCCTACCCTACCCTTAACCTTGACCCACAAGGTCTGGGTTGGCTCCTCATCCTTTCCAAAGCAGTTCCATACTCTCCAGTTGGTCACTGGCATAGAGAGCTACACTCCTTACCCATGTCCCTAGCCTGTCTTTCTTGAAAAACCTCAATCTTTCCATTCCAGTGCTCCAGTCACAGGATCCATCCTGCCATGTCTCTGTGGTGCCAGTGCTCTCACACTCACACAGGTCACACTCGGCTCCAGTCCCTCTGGTTTGTAAATTTGCCTCATTTGGTAAATGTTCGCCATCAACATGATGAGATCACAGTGGGAGAAGAGTGAGAACAGAGGTGGTGGTGGGCAGCCCCTCCATTGCTCCAGCCACATTTAATTAGTGATTTATCATTTGATTTTGCACTGGGTTGTCACAGACCCACTCCCCCGTGTCCCTCCCTCCACCCAGTGTCTCCAACCCTGTCACTAGTGTCCCCTCCCTGCACCAATGTCCTCATCCCTGTGTTCCCATCCTGTCCCTGGTGTCCCTATTCTCCCCATCCCAGCTCCAGGTGTCCCCATCCCACCTCAATGTCCCCAACCTGTTCCTGTAGTCCCCATCCCACCTCAGTGCCCCCAACCTGTTCCTGGTGTCCCCATCCCAGTCCCCAGTGTCCCCTTTTCCCTAGTGTCCCCATCCCACCTCAGTGTACCCATAATTACCCCCAGTGTCCCCATCTCTGTCCTTGGTGTCCCCATCTGTCTCCAGTAACCCCATCCCTAATCTCACTATCCCCATCCCACCTCAGTGTTCCCAACCTGTCCCCCAGTGTCCCCAGTAACCCCATCCCTGTCACCAGTGTCCCCAATCCAGCTCCTGGTGTCCCTGTTGCACCTCGCTGTCCTGTTCCCCAAGTCCCAAGTGTCCCCAACCCAGTTCCTGCTGTCCCCATCCCTAATCCCAGTGTCCCTGTCCCATTTCAGAGTCCCTGTCCCCAGTGTCTCCAGTGCCTCTCTCCCCGTCCCCACTGTCGCCCACTGCTCCCCACGGGAGGTTCTCCAGGTCTCCGAGGGTG
>NW_008656253.1:0-1735 GCF_000695815.1 Acanthisitta chloris | reverse complement strand
CGGCCGGGCCCCGCATGGTCCGTGTGAGCCGGACCGGGCTCGGTGTGAGCCGGACCGGGCTCGGTGTGTCCCGGCCGGGCCCGCGGGGTCGGCAGTTCTGCCGTGGGAGGGTCTCACTTGTCCTGCCTGAGCGCTGGGGAAACTCTCCGGAGTGTGACAACTCCGAGAGACAGAAATAGATCAATCCGATGTAGTATCTCTATCCAGTATAGCCATAAAATAGCTGTGTAATATCCATATCCGATATATCAGTGTATATATAGATCTGTTTATAGTATGTGTATACAATATATCAGTGAATATAGAAATCTATTTATGGTATCCATATCCAAAGTATCGCTAATATATAGAAATCCATTTATAATATCCATATCCCATATACCCATAAAATACACAAACTTTATAATATCTGTATCTAATGTCTCCATAAACTATATAAATCCATTTATAATGTCTGTATCCAATATATCAATGAATATAGAAATCTATGATATCCATATTCAATGTATCAATGAATATAGAAATCCCTTTGTAGTATCTGTATCCCATATACCCATAAAATACACAAACCTTATAATATCTGTATCTAATGTCTCCATAAACTATATAAATCCATTTATAGTGTCTGTATCCAATATATCAATGGATATAGAAAATCTATTTGTGGTATCCATATTCAATGTATCAATGAATATAGAAATCCCTTTGTAGTATCTGTATCCCATATACCCATAAAATACACAAACTTTATAATATCTGTATCTAATGTCTCCATAAACTATATAAATCCATTTATAATGTCTGTATCCAATATATCAATGAATATAGAAATCTATGATATCCATATTCAATGTATCAATGAATATAGAAATCCCTTTGTAGTATCTGTATCCCATATACCCATAAAATACACAAACCTTATAATATCTGTATCTAATGTCTCCATAAACTATATAAATCCATTTATAGTGTCTGTATCCAATATATCAATGGATATAGAAAATCTATTTGTGGTATCCATATTCAATGTATCAATGAATATAGAAATCCCTTTGTAGTATCTGTATCCCATATACCCATAAAATACACAAACTTTATAATATCTGTATCTAATGTCTCCATAAACTATATAAATCCATTTATAATATCCATATCCAATATATCAATGAATGTAGAAGTCCTTTTATAATATCCATATCCAATATAGCCACAAAGTAGCTAAATCAATTTATAATATGCATATCCAAAGTATTGATAATATATAGAAATCAGTTTATAATATCCACATCCCATAGACC
Source organism: Acanthisitta chloris (assembly GCF_000695815.1). Classification (NCBI taxonomy): domain Eukaryota; kingdom Metazoa; phylum Chordata; class Aves; order Passeriformes; family Acanthisittidae; genus Acanthisitta; species Acanthisitta chloris. Next base: position 437 of record NW_008656253.1, on the reverse strand, counting down.
CATAAAATATTGAAACTTTATAATATCCATAGCTAATGTATCCATAAACTATATAAATCCGTTTATAATATCCATATCCAATATATGAATGAATATAGAAATCCATTTATAGTATCTGAATCCAATATATCATTGAATATAAAAATCCTTTTGTAATATCCATATCCAATACATCCACAAAGTATCTAAATCAATTTATAAGGTGTATATCCAAAGTATCAATAGTATATGTAGATCAATTTGTAATATCCATATCCCATAGACCCATAAAATATAGAAACTTTATAATATCTGTATCTAATGTCTCCATAAACTATATAAATCCATTTATAATATCCATATCCAATATATCAATGAATATGGAAATCTATGATATCCATATTCAATGGATCAATGAATATAGAAATCCTTTTGTAGTATCTGTATCCCATATACCC
>NW_008656252.1:10477-43140 GCF_000695815.1 Acanthisitta chloris | reverse complement strand
CTTTGTTCATGAAAGATGGGTGGCTATGCACAGCTGCAGATGAAATGCAGGCAGCTGAGAGGGACTGGAGCTATCAGCATAAGTGGAAAAGAGTAGAGTTACACTGGTATATTCACAATATCTGCAGCAAAACAAAGTTTGGCCTGCAGTCCATGAAGTAAATTGTGATCTCAGAATTATTCAGTGATGCCCACTGTTGTTGTTTCATGGCATACTTACCATTTGAGGACAAAACTTTGATTCAAGTCTGGAATGATGCTAATGGCACAAAGGCAACACCCCTGTGAACAGCTGAAACCCCATCATATCCCCATTATTAACACACACCTCACCTGTGACAATATGGTCTGTTGCATCTTTTTTATTTTTCCTTCATCCCTTTCCTTTCTCTTTCTTTTCAGGTGCATACAGACTGAAGATGAAGACATACTGAAGTCCATGAAATCTTGCGTTCATGAAACACTCACTACCGTTGCCCAGTATTTTGGCCAGTTGATAGAGCTGGTTTTAACACATGAGGCCCAGGTTAGTTTATAGTAAAAGAAGTTTTCCAAAATTGTTGACTCTTGAGGGAAACCATCAATTAAAGATCCAAGAGTTAGATGGGGCTCTGAGCATTCTGATCTAGTGAAAGCTGTCTCTGCCCATGACAGGGGCATTGGAACTAAATCATCTTTAGGGTCCCTTCCAACCCAAGTCATTCTATGATTTTGTGATTAAGGGGAGGAATTACAGCTCTGTTTTCAGCAAATTTATGATCAGTAATTCAAATACATTGCTATGAGATTTTGATGTTTGTATTCTCAAATTCTGCAATAACCTCACTTCCCAAGCAAAATGATCTTGTGGCTCACCATGTTACTTACTTTTCCTGATGTCCTCTTTCGCTGCTCTGAAGATGACTAAATATCTGTGTGAGAGATCATAACTTTCAGCTTAAATTGTAAGGTGCTTTCCTTTCTAATCAGTGTATTGGGATTTTATTCAGGATAGGTTCATATCAGACTGTGAACTGTTAAGCTCTATCTTTTATGAAATATTTTTCTAGTGCTAAAGGTGGAAGAATAGAGCCTCTTAAAGGGAAGGTAATTGAATTTTGTATAAATAACAGTGTAAAATGTGGGATACTTCCTTGAGCTTCTTTCAAAGTCAGATTAAATACAAAAATGCTTACCTTCTTCCCGTAGCAAATATAAATAATTCTTCCTCTAATGATTCTATATCCTTTCAGAGAGAGTAAACTGAAATAAACTTCATATTCCTCTGACAGCTGTGCTTCTCTATGAAGCTGCAATGGCATGAATGCAAAAGCAAGATAATTATTTACAGAGAAAAAATATGTAATCAATTTCATACATGGGAGAAATGAACTATATTTCTTTATGAGAATTCCCTGTATTGGTCGGTTACATTTTCTGTGTACATTGAGAATAGTGGTGAACAGAAAGGGTATAGCAATACTCTTTTTAAATAAGGTGGAAATCTAGTATCAGCATGTGATACAGCTTCCACACTAAGATAAATTAGTTGCCTTCTGAAAATTCTAGTTCAATCCCAGGCCAAACCCAATAATAATTTACTAAATAGCTGAAGAGTTCTTTACTGAATGTTCTCACACGTGTACCCATTGTCGTACTCTGTTAATATTTATTTTTAAATATCACTATTCTCAGTTGCATCTATTCAAATGCAATGATGAATGTGCTACAGCGTTATATTTATTTTTAAATATCACTATTCTCAGTTGCATCTATTCAAATGCAATGATGAATGTGCTACAGCGTTACTAACTTAACTCATCCAAGTTTTTTTTTCTCTGGATGAGAAACAAGATGATTAAATGAATTAGACTTTCTACTCCATCTTATCTTTAAATATAGACTCATAGAATCATTAAGGTTGGAAAAGACCTCCAAGTTCATTGATCTAACACAAATGCCTTTCATTGGAAGTAAATTATGTTTATTATCTTCTGTGACACAGAACCTGCTGAGACAAATTGAACTCTCGGACAGTATGTACGTCACTGAGTCAGCCATCAGTAGTTTATTCAGCCTTACCCAGGAGGGTGCTCACCTCTGCCGTATCATAGCTCAGGTAAGGGGATATATGGATTAATCCAAAGCAAGATAGTAATACAAGTAAGTTATTTTCACTTAACACAGTAGTGGTTGCAAGTTTTGAAATGTGTGGTGCAAGATGAAATTCTGTATTTCAGGAGATGCATAATCTAGGGTAAAGAGCAACAAAATTTACTCTGAGAGACTATGTATTTTTTCTTCTTTTGCTGCTCTTGCAAGCCTTACTCTGCAGACTTCACCGCAACAATTGCCCTATTAAATTTTTATTTTTTTTAAAAAAGTAACAGGCTGAGGAAGTTGGGGCTGTTCAGCCTGCAGAAGAGAAGGTTGCATGAAGACCTCATAGGAGTCTTCCAGTATCTGAAGGGGACCTACAGAGAAGCTCATCTTTGTTAGGAGCTGACGGGACAAGTGACAGGACAAGGGGCAATGGGTACAAATTGAAAGAGGGGAAATTTGGGTTAGATATTAGGAAAATGTTTCTTCCTGTGAGAGTGGTAAGACACTGGCACAGGTTGCCCAGGGGGGTAGTAGATGCCCCAACCCTGGCAGTGTTCAAAGCCAGGTTGGATGAAGCCTTGAGCAACCTGGTCTGGTGGGAGATGTCTCTGCGCAAGGCAGGGGGAGTTGGGACTGGATGATCTATAAAGTTCAATCCAACCCCTAAAATTCTATGACTCTAAGAAATGGCCACAGACCCCCAATCTGTAATTTAACACAGCTTCATGCCTGTACAAATGGCTGTAGTAAGGATGGTAAGCTCCAACAGACTTCTGAGCATTGTTTTAATTACAGTTGTATTTGTGCTGCCTGAGGTAATACCACTCTCTCCATCATTTTGGGAACATTTTTAGTGTCTCTCTTGATAGTACTGTTAAAGTACCAGCCACATAAATGGAGATAAATTTCACAGTTGGCTATGCATGTGGCTGACTATGCAGGGAAAAAGCTAAACCTCTTCAGCTGTATAAACAGAGTAGGTTAGAGATATTATTAAAGATGTAATTTTGGAAATACATTGCATTCATTATTACCCTTTTACAAATGAACATCATTGCAGTGTGTGTTCTTGTTTACTGAATAGTTGATGCTAACTTTTGGTATAAATGAATCATTGTGCCAAGATCAATGATACTGGAAATCCCTGCAGAATTTGCACCTTAGAGGACACTTGATCTTCTAAAAGTGAGAAAGGTGGACAATGTTTGATGTTGAGGATAGGATAATCACTACCAGAGGGTATGCAGAAAGAATCAAACCTCCCTCTCCAAGCTTCTGCTTGTGGAGTGGTGTGCCAATTCCTTATCCTGCTCAGAGATGAGGTCAAAGAGCAGCATTTAATTAATTTTACTTCTGATGTGCCTTCAGATGGATATTCACACCATAAAAGGTACTGCTCTGTTCTGAAGGCTGAGAATGAGGTAGACTCAGAAACATGTAGTGGATCTGGCAAGAGCCTGAGGGGTTAATTTTTTCTAAATTGGTATTTGAGCTCCACACAGTGGTATCCAAAACCAATGATAAAATGTTGAGTATTGAGGAAAGGCAGAACTAACAAATTAAGGAAAATTGGTCTTGTGCTTTTTATCATGGTTTGATTTCTATAACAGTTTAATGTAGCAGAAGTGAAGTCACTAAACTAATATATTGCTAAAACCTGGATGTGTCACAGATTTACAACTGAGGAAATGCATCCCCTTATGCAGAGAGCCCCAGGTGGAGTTTGGTTGCCAATTTACAGTGAAGGTAGCATCACCTGTCCTGTGTCTGTGTGTCTGTCTCCCCTGTGCACTGTGAAATGCATTGGTCCCAAGTCACCATCATCCTTCACCCTCTGTATTGCCTCAGTTACCTGTATCAGTGACCAAGGTGGCTGAGAAATTGTAACAGACCAGAATTTCAAATTAAGCCATTTGAATAGTTAGCTGTGACAGCAAAAATGCCAGGTGACTTTAAAAAACAAAAGACCACCAGAAAAAATACCTGAAATTGCCCTCACTCATTATGAGAGGGAGAAAGGATTAAAGTCATGGAAAGATCTCAAAACCTTCCAGAGATACCAAAGTTCCTTTGGGAGCTGTCCTACTATCGTTGGTAAAAACTAGCCAGAGAAGTGGAATATTTGTTTACTGTGAAAGCAAAACTCCACAAATTTGTTCATGTAACCTTGACGTCTTACTCTCCACGACAAAGTGTGATCTCATGGTACACTGTTAGATTTTTTCCCTGTTCCGAGCTATAAATTGCAACTCTAAAGCACACCAAAATCTCAGAGACACAAAAAAAGAAACACAACAGTAGTGTAAAGCTACAATATTACAGGAACTGGTTTCTCACTTTACATTTTGGTAAGGGTTTCAGGCTTCTCTCTCTTTCTCCCTCATCCCCTGCCATTAATTTGGAGAAATTAAAAAAGGCTTTGAAATGCTCTCCCTCTGTGATGAATCGTCACCTACAATTTTATTCCACCTAGAGGCATTCTGTGACACTTTTTTTTAGCATGTAACTTTGTAATCTGCTGTGAAAGAGTCATGTTGCTGACTCACCCTGGCAGCCACCTAGTAGTTCTCACTAGCTGTCAGAACTATGAAGTATAAGGTCTCTAACAAAAATGAATAGTAACAAGGACAAGACAAGAAAATTAGCATTACTTGTAGCAAACTGATTCTAAATAATTTGGCTTTGTAACAACCAGAAGAACTGGTAAAAATCTATTCCAGAGTTACAATAAATAAATGCTGGGACATAGAATGATAAAGAAAAAAAAAAGGTCTTTTTAAAAAAATCAGTTTTATCAATGATAGAGTCCAAAATCAACTGTAGTGAACTGAGTGCTGTAATAATAGTAATCTAAATGAGAAAGGTATAGCTATCTTCATTTTTGATTCTAACTATCACACCCTTTGCAGATTGCTTGACTATTTGAGTTCCATATGTCTGCATAGCAGATCACTTGCTCAGGGAAGCGTTTAATGCATCTTGGCCTTACTTTCTTTGTAGACCAGTTCCTTTCCTAGGAAGTATTTACTATGAAGTTCTCTTTGGAGATCATCTATCAAGATAATTGTAAATGTTGACAAAGACTTGATGAGAATTGACTGCACTTTGAATAATTTCAGGCTGAAACTGTGAAATATTCCACCTTAGAGTTGGATGCCTTTTCCTTCCCTCTTGATTCACTCAATTTACTATGCACAGTGAGGCTTTTTATGCACATGACCCCCTTCACATAGTTTTGATGATTGTATTTCAGGTAGTTTTGTTATCTACAGCTAGCTCTTCTGAACCACATCCTAAGGATGTTCCCACAAAATTGAATTCCTATTAATCCGGTAGAGGAGAAAAGTAGGTCATCAAGCAGTAAAGCAAGTGCTTCTCTCTTCCTCATTGCTTCAGAGTATGTGGAGTCTGACCCAAACGAAACTTGAATTACATCAAGAACATGATTTCGTGTGTTATTTGGTCAAAAACTGGAAATGCCAAAAAAAGGATTAATAAAAGCATCATTAGACATATTGGGAGCTTTTGGAAAAGTGCAAGTTAATCTCCAAGGCAAGCTCAGTACTGTTATGTTTCTTTCTCTGAATGGTACTGTACATACTAATTTATGTATTACCCTGTCAGATGGAATATTTTGGCATAATTGTAAAAGATACAGGGGACAAATCTTGAAAGAGGTGAGTAAATCCTGAGAAATGCTCAAATCCTAGGGAGGGGACTGGTTTTGACAAGCCATGTAATCAGGCTCAGTATTTTCTATCTATCCTATCAATCTATCTATCCACTTACAGATCTCTAGGTTCATTACTCATGATCAATGTTTTATAGCTTGGTAATGGCACACAAAGCACAAAATAAACAGTTTAGATCTCATCGTGACAAATGCAGTGATATATCACTTCCTGTCCATCAGAGGCAAAAATAGGACACTCATTTGTCATACAGAAGGCTTGAAGCAAATGTGCCAACATCATTTGAGCTTTACTGGTGTTGTCCACAAACTTTTGCTTATTATGGCTAAAACAGAGAATCAGATCATCTCTGATTCTATTGATCTGTGGGAAATTTCAAATTGATAAAGACATTTACACCCCTCCTCCCACACACAAAAAAAAGACTTATCTTTTGTGAGAGGACACCACTGTAACAGCTTTTTTTTTCTATGTATTTGATAGATAATTACTGCTTGGGTGAAATATCAGTATCCATTTGTGGAAGGTAAAACATGTCTGAAACTTTTTGATTAGTGTGCTGCCTCTTTTTTAATTCAAAGGCTCAGCAGTATCTTTCTGCAGTAGGCTATATATAGCAGTACCAGATATAAAATAACTCATACAGGTACATGAGCACCTATTACAATTCCAGAATTGAGTTTTACTCTAAACAAACTTCAAACTGTTTTCACTTATGTCACAGAAATTACATATGCATGTGCGAAGAGAGGATAAAAAACTTCTATCTGGAAAATACATTGAAGTGTTAATTTTGTCTAATTCTATTTTTCTTCTAGAATGGTAGATATTTTTTGTTAGACTGAACAGATGGTTTTGCTTGCTCTATTATTCTCTATTCAAGCAGAACTCATACAAAAATATAGAATTCTGAAAATGAGTGAAATCTGAATTGTAGCCCAGAGGTTTTATGTCTGTACAACCTGTTGAGCTTTCAAATAGTACAAATGGTTTAGGAAAAAAAAAGATTATTTCTATGAATCTAAAAATATTTTTAAACAGAGGCTACTGAAACGGACTTAAAAAGAAGGGTGTATTTTACACTTGGTGCATGACTCCAAGTACTTTTAATTTACTGCTGTAATCTGAATTCTTTAGTCTGAGATCTTTCATCTGTCATCAATATTTTAAATGCTTTCCTCTTCATCATATGTCTGCTCTTATACTATGTAAGACATCTGTAGTCCACCTGATAGCATAACATTTTAAAATGAAAAATGATGGAAGAAAACCACCTCACCATATGAAATGCATATATTGTTGGTATTCATTTATATCATTATAAGTTATATATAGAATTATATATAAATATGTATATAGTTTATATATAAGTATATATGTTATATATTTTAAGTTATATCATTATAAGTTCATTTGTTATATGACCTTTGCTAACACATATGTATACAGCTGTGTTGGAAATGATTAAGGGTAGCTGCTCTAGTGATGTATATATACTTGAGTCTTTGCCATTATTGTCATATTTAAAGAAAAGTGCTTAGGAATGCAAATTTTATCTGTTAGAGGATGGAGATATGGATTGTATCTGCATAGAACTTGACACCTATTTCCACCTTATTTTCGGTAGCTGTTCAAACATATTACCTCTTTCCTTTTTTCAGAATTAAGTAAATATTGCATGGAGCTCGGATATTTAGAGCAGTAGGGAATATATGCTAAGAAAGATCTGTTCTATACTAACAGAATATGGCTGAACTATCGCTTAAATGTCACCCTAATTGCTGCCTATTGATAATTCTTTGTAATTTTCACATGAATGTCAAGTTTAATTTAAATTGAGCTTGTAATTGGTAAAAGTCAATCACTTAAGCACACCTCCCACTGAGGCTATATTGCTTTTTCATCACTTAGTGTACAAGCATTAATCAACTTGAGTTCTCTGTGTGAGCTTAACATCCTCTTTGTTGGTGTTTGGTAATTTGGATAAATTACTAGAGGAATCTGCCCCCCCCATCCCACTCTTGGTTAAATACTAGTGAAATATTCTGTGCTACTTTTCTGATTTTTGTTTTTCCCTGCAGGAAGGAGGTGTAGTTACTCTCTTTAAGATCTGTCGCCAGGATTGTTTCAGGTGCCTTTATCCCCAGACGCTGAGAACATTGGCATCCATTTGCTGCATAGAGGAAGGGATGCACCAGCTGGAAAAGGTAGGCACTTCAATATTCTTTACTGACTGGGTCATAAAACAGAGAAGTCCTGTCTTTAATCTCTTCTAGGAATTGATAATTTGGTGGTGCTTGATGCTGTGCTCCATACTATGCTCACCTTTTCTGTGCTGAGCACATCTTCAGTGTTTACAACATTAGCCCCAGCAATAGCATGATCCCATTATCCTTGCACAAATAAGCCTTCTAAGTGGTGATAATTTTTGTAAAACAGGTAAACATGTTAGTGACTACGTCATAAAACTAGATAGATTATTTCTGGACTCTTTGAAGTGTTTGTTTAGAAACTCTGCTATTTCAAATAATCCTTAAAAGACAGGAAGCTTTATAGCTCTTTAAATCCTTTCCTGACACTCTGGCAGGGCACCTGCTTGTGGTACTGTGGCAACTTGAGAGAGTTGTAATTGCACAGAAAGGAGTGGGACAGATATAGTAGCTAGCCAATTGAAAAACATGTCTGCTAATCAGCAACAGGTCTCATAAAAGCCAATTTTAACTGGGATGGCCAACCCCAAACATTATCCAGATAAAATTATATCAACTGCTTAGGCTCCATTCCTTTCTCACTCTCACTACATACTCTTGTGTTTTGGAAAATGAACACTTCTGGGCACTAAATCATGATCTCATCCTTTGTATTTCATAAAACAGTCATCTTCCACAGTTGAATAATGGCCTCTTCAAGTTAATGATAAATGATTTCACTGCCACTTTACATTGACGTATCTTGTAATTTACTGCCCCGAATTCAAGCAAACTGTGACAGAACATCTGCAGCAAAAAGCAAGTCTCTGAACTTACAGTAAATGAAGATGACTTAAATTTTTTTTGACATAATGCTGGTTCAAACTGACACCAGAATCAGTCTGAAAGGATCTTTCATTATGTCCACTATAATAGCAGAATTAATAGAATTAGAAATTTAAGAGATTAATTTGACTCACCTGGTCTACTTCCTGGCAGTGTCACCATGTGTTTAGTGTGGCCCATATCAAAGAAACAGGAGTTCTAGAAAAAGTGAAAATTCTCAAGTTCATATTCCTTTAATCTACTTCAATGTTGGTCACAAGTGAAAATGCTCAGGATAGACTTTATTACAATGAGGATTGGAGTAGGGTTTAAAGGATTTTTAACTGAAATCCCTACCACTGCTATCAGTAGTTCATTTTTCACATAGGCCTTCAGTTCCTTAATCACATCTTGGCAAAACTTAAGACTGTAACATGAGGAGCTGGACATTAATCCTACTCACCTGACTGAACACATTTATGGCAGGAGCATTTGGTTATCACATTGGCAACTTCTTTGCCTAAAATTGTGTGTCTGAAGGTCTGTGTGTTCTGTGGGTTCAGTACACTCCTGGGTTTCTGGTGGGCAAGAATGTGCTATTTCATATATCAAAATAAACAAAGACATTTTTTCTGCAAGGAGGTTAATGTCCCTCTAAGTGCTGATGGAGGTTAAGCAGCACAGGCCATGTCAGCTGTATGTCATCTGTAAATAATCTCTCAGATGATGACAGCTGATGTTTGCCAAGTTCAGAGAGCTCTGAGGAATGATAGTGAGCAAGAAAGTTTTACTACTCTTTGTACACTCTCTTCACCCTTCTTGTACACCTATTTAGTGTCAACAGGTTACTCTACCACAGGGAATCAGTGGAGAGTGCATGGCTCAGCTGCCCGGTATTTTGATGGGAATGGCTCCCCAGGTTTTTATGGTGTCTTCTTTAAATAAGGATGATTTTATTTTTTTTTTTTCAAAATTGGAAGTACTCTTGCAAAGAGCATTAATAGAATTAGCAATCCTATAATTACCAAAGTTACCATAGGACCTCTTACCTGGCAGGAATGGTGGCTTCTATAACCCAACTCAGTACCCAGATGCTGGTGAAGCATTTCATTTACTCTAATGTGAATATCATTATGCCACCTAGTGCATTAAAACATCAGTGCAATTTGAACTTGATTTTTAATGACAGAAACTTCATTAAAAAAAATTTAATTAAAAAAAATCTTGGCCTCCAAACAATTCAGATTAGGCAGTTCAAGATTCCAAAAACTAAATTAAAAACCCCACACAAGCCCTCCCCCCTCAGTTTTTCAATTAGATTAAAGTGTTTAAAAGACCACTTAAAAGAAGGCAGCAAGAGCTATAATTTCTAATGAAACATGTGCCTGAGAGGTGAACTAAAAGGAGGTGGTGTACTTCCTACAGTAATTGCAGTGCTTAATTGCTAAAGACATCAGGAGTATTGTTTATTTATCCAGTGCTCTTTGATCTTGACAATTGAGCAGCAAGAACACAGGTGTTAATGTAGGTGGTTATTTAGAAAGCAAGCAGGGAAGTCTGTAGTTCACAGGAGGCAATCTAAGCAGAGAGTTTCTTAACTTTTTAACATCTGTCTTTAAGATACCTGAGTATTTGGCTTTCTTTATACTCAGTACAAGTTTAATGTGAATGATGTTATACTGGGTTTAAACCACTTGAGTGTTTTTTTGGATTGTAATATGGAAATACCATCCACATTTAGTAATGAGGGAAAGTAGCAATTGAGCGCTCATTTCTAAAGATGTAGAAAATTGCCTGTTTTAAAGCAAAAATATTCCCTTCCATTTATCATTTCTAAAGATGTAGAAAATTGCCTATTTTAAAGCAAAAAATATTCCCTTCCATTTTAAAAAAATTACTTTGTGTTCTTCACAGTCACACATCTTTAAATATAGCACATTTGGAAAAGCCATTCTTACATTTTCATCATCTTGATAAACAAGCTGATCTTTGCTGCAGTTGCAGTGGTGAGGTGGTTGTTGCAATGATTAGCTTTTCCTCTTTTAGGTGAATCTAGTTGGCTGTATGCACAATAAACCAAAATCAGTTGGTTAAAATGCCAGTGTAGAACAGTTGTTATTTTACTTGAAAGTACTTTACTGAATTTTGAAAAGGTACTGTTACTTTGTTGTACAATAAACTGCAGAGCTTCAGGAACTCGACGGCAACAAAGACTTTGTTGTACAATAAACTGCAGAGCTCCAGGAACTCAAAGGCAACAAATTAGTCAGGCAATTAAAGTAGAAAAATAGTGAAGAAATAGTCTCATTATGTGAAGGAGAACAGTGTAAATAAATGTTCTATGTAAGCTGTGCTCAACAGGTGATAATTTTGGTGCTTCAAGCCTCTTGTAATGTCTGGTTGTTTGGTACACTTTAATTTTGTCATCCACTGTGACACCAGCAGGTTTGAGATCACTGTTTGATCTTAGCTCTCCAACCAGTCCCACTTCAGATAGGAGTGGAGAGACCCTGGAAAAGCAGTCAGAACATATTATTCCTATAGGTCTCTGTCCCTGTACGTAAGGGAACTTTGTCATCTGTGTTTTGTGGCACTTGAACATGCAACGTTTTTAGGGGAAAGATCACTGCTTCTCTCTCTCAAGAGAGAATATATAATACAGGTAGTAGATAATATAGAAAATAGATAAAATCCCTAAAACCAAAAGAAGTGAAAGGAGATTGTTGGAGGTGAGCATGACTGAAACTGAAAACAATGTTGGCGCTGCATTCCCTAAAACCAAAAGAAGTGAAAGGAGTTTGTTGGAGGTGAACATAACTGAAACTGAAAACAATGTTGGTGCTGCACATGCAGACCTGTTGGTGTATCCTGCCCTGAGGTTTAGGACAGAAATGCAATGATGTAGTGGGAGATTGGTTCTCAAAATAGACTTTTATTGAGGGTTCTGGAAGGAAGAATGTCTGAACCTTCATCAATGTGCTTTGAAGACTTAATTCACCTCAAAGGTTCCCATGTAGGAAGGACTGTTGGAGGCACAGAGTTGGTTAAATTGTCATGTGTATTTCATGAAATGTAAAAAAAATTAGAAATGTGATCTTGATAATGTACATCCTGCAAATTATATTAGGAATAACTGTACTTCAAATACTGCTTTCATTGTCAAGACACGTATAAAATCTAACAGATTGTTTTCAAAATGAAGCAACCTTGCCTGGAAATGGGGTTTGGGTTTGAAATATATCTTTAGCACATTATTTTGCCTAAAGCAACTCTTCAGCCCTTTCCCATCCTGAGGCTGCATTAGGTCCCTGTTCCGCAGAGCTCTCTGAACAAAGTGTCTCCTGACACATTTGCTGACATGCAGCCTCATTAAAGTGTAAAGACTGTGGCAGTTTCTTTACTTCAGGTCTGTCCATACAAAAGGTAGTGGTGGTGATGCTAAAAGACATGGCTTTTCAGTTTTTGCCCTACCTGAAGCTCAGTTGTGTGATTTTTCACCGCGGCTTCTGCTGCAAAAAACTTCCTGCTGCAATAAAAGAACTGCAGAGCTAGTTCAGAAATCAACAACAAACAGGCCATGCCATGTACTGCAGCTTTTACTGTGCATGTGAAAACTTAGTAAGTTGAAAAGATGCAACTCAGCTGGAACCTGGATCGTGAAAACTTAGTAAGTTGAAAAGATGCAGCTCAGCTGGAACCTGAATCAAGGCTCAACTGCCACAAAAGCATAATGATTATACAAATAGTCATTCAAGCAGCTGTCTAAATATTAACACTGTGCAGTGTATGTTTACTTACACTATTTAAACTACTCCAGAAAGCAAGACACCTGGAATCAACTCATCAAGAGGAAATAATCCAGAGACACTGGTGACAACAGTTGTTAGTTTCACCTTCTTTTTAACAAATGACACAGTTTTTATCATGGGGCTTTAATGCCTAGGAATAGTTTATAAATTGCTTGGAATCCTCCATTTAAAGCACATTGTACCTAATTACCTCCAGAAAAAGAATCTGAAGAAGGGGGATGCAAGTATAAAGTGTATGACTTTTGTGGCTGGGAAACTATGAATTTCACAAAGACTTCTTAAACATGAGTGACCTAAAAATCTGTTGTTCACTGTGAACTCAGTCTGATTTTTACAGCAACCATGATCTTATACATAATATTAATTTCTGAATTATGGGAATGTAGTCTGTCAAAGATACGTCTGAAAAACAAGCTTATGGGGGAAATGAAGTAAAATGTTTATTACTGAACCTGCAACTACAGCTTATTAACAGCTTTTGGGTGAATGTGTGTTGATTACTTCATTCAGCTTTAACCACTTTGAACTTTCGGTTTCAAACATTAGTCTCAGTCAAAACCATGGAGTAACTTTGTTTCAGATGAAGTAATCTCAGATACTAAACCCACTAAAGTTCATGTAAGTGTAGGATGAGACAGAAGTGAGAATTAGGTATTACAAAGAAATTCTTTTTTTGTGATGGGGGTGAGACACTGGAACAGGTTGCCCAGAGAAGCTGTGGATGCCCCATCCCTGTAAGTGTTCAAGGCCAGTTTGGATGGAGCTCTCAGCAACCTGGTCTAGTGGAAGATTCCCTGCCTGTGGTAGGGGGGGTTGGAATGAGATGATCTTTAAGGTCCTTCCAACCAAAACCATTCTATGAATTATGGAGAGAGCTTTGATTATGAGAGCTTTGATGTGAGAGTACAGTCACTTCTTCTGAAGTCTGAACATGAAAGATAGCTGGTGGCCCATGGATTTCATTCTCATAGCATGTGAGTGTTCCACAGTCATGAATGTTTTAATTTTCATAGTACCTGGTATGTGATGGAAATAACTTTGTACCATACAAGATGTTGAAAATTTTTCTGAAGGAACTATATAGCAGTCTTCATATTTGATTATTCCAAATGCAAAATATCAAGGGAAGGAAAACATTAATAACAGTCTTCTAGAAAAGGTATGTGAGATTCCTAGAAATTGGGAAGAAGAAATCCATATGTTGCTACATTTAAAAGCATGTCTGTAGGTTGTTTGCTACTTTTAAGAAGAGCAATAGTAGTGTGCAGCTTTCTGAGAAGCAGTGAAAATGTTGATTTTTTTTTTTAAAATGGCAAATAGTGGCTTATTCACAGGACTTCCAGCAATGACAAAATCTCAGAAAGCACAGAAGTCTGTCTCAGTCTGTTAGCCTCTCACTCCTCAGAAGAAGTTTGTGTTAAAGTTTCTTTTTTTCTTGGTTTCTGTATGAAAAAATTCTTCTGTTCTGTTTCACTAGTTTGAGAACAAGGGACTAGCTGGGCCTGTAAGATGCTGTAAAATTGCGTAGCTATTTTATTCAAAAATTAATGGAATTCAAGAACTGAAAACACAAAGCATTTCATTTTTTTTTAAAGAAAAAAGATTTTCAAAACACCTGTGGTTTAATGGAAAGTGAATTTCATGTTATTCTGTCTCTTGAGTGAGGCAGGGCAAGGTTGGATATTAACAGCAAAATACAGGACTCTCAGAAGTCATTTATCAAGGTGATAAATTATTAATGGACCCTTCTGTTGTCTCTTTCCCACAAAAAACTGGCAACACACAGCGTTATTTTTTCTGAGTTTTTCATGGGTCATGCTGGCAAACACATTCTCAGTGCTGTTTTGTGAAGGGTAATATAACATTCTTGTGTGTTCCCCAAAGTAGTTCTTGTTTACATGAAAAACATGTGAAGCTTCACATTTGGGAAGAGGCTGGAAAATTTCTTTCTGCATGCTTAAAACCACAGAGCACTGGCTTGTGTGCTAAAACCATGTGAAATGATTTAGCTGGATGATAAGCTTCATGTGATCCATTCCATTTACAGCGATTTGGATGGAGAATTGACTCTTCTGGTTTACATAATACACTTCTTTCTGTCCAAAAATGGTTTTGTAGCCAGGCTTTGAAATCGTGGTTGTATAGTTACAAACAGTAAGCAGAAAATGGATAAAGAGGATTCTGAATTTTGAGAGAGAAGGATAACCTTTTAAAGACTAATTATGGCAACTTTTGACATTCAGTGCAGAGCACACTGAAACTTGGTGGCAATGATAGCTGGAGCTGGGAGCTGTGTGTCACTGCTGTCACTGGGTAATTGTGTAAGTCACATGAGCATGAATAGCTACAATGAGAAATAAACATAAGTCAACCTTAAGGAATAATGGGGGAATGACATTTTTGAAGCTGCTTTTCATATTGCCTTTTTGATAACCAGACAAATCTATTTCAGTAGCTGAGTTTGTGGTACAATTAGATAATGTAAAGTTTTAAGCTTGCAGCTCTTTAATTTACTGGACATTTCTTCTCAGTAAGGCTGTTTAATTAATTGGCAGTGAAAAATGTGCTGGGTTTGGCAAATTACATTTCTGTCAAAGCCCCTGCAAGATTCATTAAATCATATCTGAGAGTTCAGGAACTGCCCTTCCTCAACTGCTGGCTTTGTATATATTAGGTGGTGGTTCAAGTTTTACCTCCTGATTACACAGCTAAGTATACATAATTAGTAAATGCAGCCTCTTTCAGTAGAATCCCAGTCAAGAGCAGCAAGACTTCTTAGGTCATGGAAGAATCTGACCATCTTATATGCAACAGGCTGCAGTTCTAAGGCAAAATGCTTTAGAAGTCATGGAAGGGGCATATTTCTGAATACTGAAAAACAGTGTGAAAACAGGTTTAAAAAAACCTCCCAAACTACAAAAAACCCAAACACCATTCCAACAAAACCTCACAACAACAAAAGGAAAAAACACTGTTGAAAACCTTCTGCCAGTTACACAGCAGATTAAAACTTGTTGGCTTTATGGTAGTACCCACTTTATCATGCACACAGGAAAGCAAGAGGGGTTTTTTATGCCTTATTCAGTAGACATAGAACTGAATAAAGACAGACATGTTAGTGCAGGATTATGGGACATTGCCAGATCTCTGTAGGAAAAATGTATACACAAACTGCTTTGGCTGAGGTCATGGCCATTATTTCAATTTGGTTAAAATGGCTAATGAAATTATAGTGGTTGTCTCATTGTAGTCCTGATGGTCTAAGGAGATGTGTATTAGTTGCTTTAATAAAAAGATGTTACCTTTCCTTACAAACCTTATGATATTATAGATTTTAGAAGAGGAAGAAAAGAGCCAGCAAGTGTAGCTCTGAAGATAAACATTTTGATAATACTGGTGAAGGAGGGCAATGTGAGACTTGGCTAAGGAGGTGGTGAACTGATGCCTTTGGAGGACACAGATTCTGTTGTTTATTAGTGGATCCACATTGAGATGTCTGACCTGACCCAGATTCTGCAAACATATAGATGTGCACTCAGCCTTAAGCATGTGAGTAATTTAGTTTAAAACACAAGAGAACTGCTACCTGTTAAAAATGTCAACAGACATGCACATCTGCTGGTCTGTTCATGACTGAGGTTTCTGACTGCAATAAATTTTGCAAAGTAAATATTAATTTGCTGAGTACTGAACATACAGTGCTGTGGCACAAAGCAAAACTGAGACAAATCAAATAGATACAAGAGCTTTTTTTTTTCACAAACCTTGTCTGTCTTTTCAGTAGTTTGCAGCAGGCAGTCTATGAATTGATATGCAAATTTATCCATAAATTGCTAACAAAAATGAAAACTGTCTTCCAAACCAACAGTGAACCTATTAAGTTGTTTCCCTTTACTGTGAGTCCTTGCACATCACCCACAATTTAGGCTTTCTGCTGTTTGTCCTGTGCTTAAAGTGGCATATTGCTTGAGCGTGGATCTCTGATAATGTATCCACATAGAAAAAATTCATAACAACCCTGTTTTGTTTGGGTTTTGGTGTTTGTTTTTTTGTTTGTTTGCTTGGTTTTTTCCATTTTTATGTTCCAGCAATACCTGATCAGGAGAAAGCATTGCAGTGGCATTCAGGTATTATCAATGACATACTGGAAGTAGATCTTGCCACGGCTTTGATGCATTTGTTTTCATGACTCCAGGGCAGTGCTCAGCAGAGTGAGAGCTGATAGAATTAGGTGTACTTTGGCATTTGATTTCTATATAGGATGTAGTCACTGAAGGAGGAGCAATCTCTCATTTATCTCTCAGCTCTGCCTTTTTATACTCCTCCATCTTTTAAACTGAGATGCAGGAGAGACTCTGCAGATTTTTTTCTTCTTGTTTTAAAAAGTTTCATTGAAATAGATTTTGGAAGCTGAGAAGGAAAGTCCTCAGACTGTGCCAGGTTACTGAGGTGTGTGCTTCAATGTGCAAGATCAAATTGGAGCAGTGCCTGTAGACTGCCATTCCCTCCAACTTCATTTTGAAATTTTGAGCTGGTGCCAGGTTACCACTCTGCACTTGTTTGGCTCCCATATAATTTACACATGGTTTTTTGCAGTCAGTTATGTTAGTATTTTATGCTACCTATTGATTTTATATTTCACTAAGTATTTTATTTAAAGCACTCCAAATAGCTCTAGATTTATGTTCCAAAAGTCATGATGTTAAGAGAATTTTATAAATGAAAAATAATTTGGAAATCACCAGATGATGATTTTTCTGTAGTGATTTAAAATATTGCCTATAGTGATGACAATGATCAGGGCAGCAAATGATCCACGAATGACGTCCGAAGGAACAGAAGCCAACACATCAAATGACAGGTGGGTTTTCCCTACCTAATAATAATAATAATAATCTATCAAGCAAATTTAATTTTAAGATGAAAGAAGCAGCTTACTCAGCTCCTAAACTGAAGGCAGAGATTAATGAGAATCAATTGAAGCATTTAAAAAGAGTGCAAGGAGAGAGCTATTTTGGACCTCAAATATTCCTCTTGTCCCTGAAAGAGGCAGAAAAACTGGAAAGAGATGGCCTTACAGTAAGACCTAGCAGATGATGGAAAGGAAACTGTTGTATCTCATATCTGCATTTGTATCCACATGTAAACACACATACTGAATGTGCTTATGTTGTACTTATTAAATAGCTCAGCTGTAGTCATTATAAAGCGTGAGGAGAGATAGGGGTGATAATGCTTGTTAGAGGAGACAAACAGATTGTTCCCCCCTAGAAAATCTTTGCTGAGATTGTATACACTAGTCTGGAAACTGTTGTATCTCATATCTGCATTTGTATCCACATGTAAACACACATACTGAATGTGCTTATGTTGTACTTATTAAATAGCTCAGCTGTAGTCATTATAAAGCGTGAGGAGAGATAGGGGTGATAATGCTTGTTAGAGGAGACAAACAGATTGTTCCCCCCTAGAAAATCTTTGCTGAGATTGTATACACTAGTCTAACCAATCCATCCTGCTGCAGACTTTCTGACTCGGTACTGTTGATGACTTTTGCGACTCACTAGAGAAGTCTAAAGAGTTTTCTTCTCAGAGCTTCCCTTTCTTGTTTGGCTGACCCTTGAGCTAATCTAAAACCCCACTGGTTTCTGAGACCTCTGCAGGAAGAAAACTAGGTATCTACCTGCAGAGATGAGGTAACACAACAGAGCATTTAATGCCTTTGGAGCTTGACAGTTCAGTAGCATTATTTTCCCTTTGAAGGCTTCTGTCCTGTTTATGTTCCTGCCCAAATTAACTATGATTCTTGGAGGGTTTTAGTGCTCTATACAGTTCTTGTACAGCTGTTCTTGCTTGCATAACATTGTCTTTTAAAAACTTTACCAACATTTAATTTTGAAGGACTGAATTCTCTTTTATTAAAAAAGCAAAAGGAGAAAATCCTTTCTTCGTTCTTCTAACTGCAGCTATGGAATTCCTCACTAATACAAAACTACATTTACAGAAGTACTGAATGACCAAATCCCTCAAAAATAAAGAATTTTTTCTCTTGGTTCCAACTGATTTATATTTCTTTAGGGCATTTTTATGGTTTAACCCCAACCAGCAACCAAGCCTCATGCAGCTGCTCACTCACTCTCCCACCAGTGGAATCAGGGAAAGGATCAGAAGGGTCTAGTCTAGTTGACTGGTTAGCTGAAACTCAGTATCCTTTCCTTGTGATGTGCATTTTAAGTCAGGGCTGGAGTTACTCAGATAAAGTATCCTGCATGTGCTCCTAACACAATCAAAGTTAATTGCATAAACTTTTTCTTACCTTAGGTTTGGAATGAGAGAAAACTACTGTGTGGCTTAGCAGAAGCTCACCCATGATATGTATGAGTGTCCCTGTATTTCTTAACAAAAATGAAGGTAAAATAACTAATAGCAGATGAAGCACAGACATGTTTGTGTGTCAGTGTAATGGTATTTTTTTGCAGGAAACCGCTTAGGTCTGGCACTCTGCCTGATTTATACTAAAATTTTCATGTTTCATAGAACATCTTTGAAAACACTTACAGAGTTGTTGGAAAAAACAATCTCATCTGGTAAAGATAATAATCCTGTTTTTGAGAAACTAAACATCTAACAGCATGGCTTGCATATTTACCTTATCTGTACCTTACTTCTCTTGCCTATCATTAAATTCTTTTGCTGGCTGTTCCTTCCCTTTCAGTACTGTCTCGAGCTTTTCCTTTTCAGAGGGCTTTCAGTTTGTTCATATGCAGTCCCCAGGAATGGCTGAGCTGGCTTTTGTAAAGATCAGGGTACACTGATATGCAAAATCTGTCTCAGTTTTCAGAGATACACTGCTGCATGTCACAAAATGTCAGGCTTGAGCTTGTGTTTTGGTAGGTAAGGGTGATATAAACCTCAGCTGGAAGACTGAGCTTGTGGTTTAGTCTTATTCTTTAATTTGTATGTATTCTGGAGTCCTGAAGATTGTCACTTGGACCTTGTTGTGCATAGCTCGTTTATTTAACTCCAGTAGCTTTTAGACTTCAAGTAAAAGCTTAATCTGACAAGGATCTTCAGCTGAGATGAGGAAGAAGGAATGTGCTGGTTTTGGCTGGGGTGGAGTTAACTTCCTTCACAGTGGCCAGTATGGGGCTATGTTTTGGATTTGTGCTGATCACAGAGTTGATAATATGGAGATGTTTGTGTTCTTGCTGAGCTATGCTGACAGAGCCAAGACCTTTTCTGCTTTTTATACTGCCATGCTGGCAAGGAAGTTGGGGGTGCATGAGAGTTTGGGAGGAGACACAGCTGGGATAGGTGACCCAAACTGACCAAAGGGATATTCTGTACCATACAACATCGTGCTCAATATATAAGACGGGAGGAGGAAGGAGGAAGGGGTGGACACCTGGAGTGATGGCATTTGTCTTCCCAAGTAACCATTATGTGTGATGGACCCTGCCCTCCTGGGGATGGCTGAACACCTCCTGCCCATGGGAAGCAGTGAATTCATTCCTTGTCTTGCTTTGCTTGTGTGTGGCTTTTGCTTTGCCTGTGAAACTCTCAATCCATGATTTCTGCAGCTTTTACCCTTCCCATTCTCTTCCCCATCCTGCTGGTGAGGGAGGGAGAAAGTGGCTATGTGAGGCTTGGCTGCTACCTGGGGTTAAACCATGACAAGGAATCTCTATGGGATCATCAGGTCAAATTAAAAAGATCTTTCCAGTTTTTATAGGATCTCATCTTTGTCACTTTTTCTCACAAAGGTGTGGAAAAGGTTTCACAATAACTTGACTTAACCGAGGGCAAGTCCCTCCTGACCAGCCTAATGGCCTTCTATGATGGAGTGACTACACTTGTGGAAAAGGGAAGATCTAGGGATATCATCTGTATGGGCTTCTGTAAGGCCTTTGACATGATCTCCTAATACTGGGAGTCCTGTCATACTGGACGTGTGTTCATCTCCTTTATACTTTGTATATAAATACCAATTGAAATTATTTTGTTGTCACCAAGTACTGAATTTTATTTGAAATAAACTGTTATCTTCAATCATAAGAAAATAATTGTATATTTTTAATATGCTAAACAAAATTAACAAAGCTCCAGTATTTGCCTTTTTTCATATGTGTTTTATAATGACCCACTGTGAGAGGTGTTACAGATGTTGTTTCTTTGGAAAACTCACTGTGATTTGTATTTCTTGGGCAGACTCAGTTTTCCATTATTTTTTTAGCCCTGAAAACATGCACAAGTATTAGCAAAGTTTTGATTTTTTTAAATGACCTATGTTATTGACATAGGTTATTGTGTAATGACATCACAGAATTTGATGGCACATTTAGTAGAAAAGGTCAGCTTCTTCAGCAACAGGTGTTATTGATCCCACTTTGAGTGTCAACAAGGCTTCATGGGATGTATCTAAGAGCAAACTTAATGCCTGATTTTGAGATCCAGCTAAGCCCACTGTTAAACAAATGCAGACAAGAAAACATTAAGACTCTGGTAGGACATGCAGTTATGGCATTATGGAGACAGAACAGAAGATAGAAAGAAACATTCAGTTATATCAGCAGGCTTTGCATTAGGTGTGGACTGTTTGTTGGATGAGGAATTGGCTGGGTTGTTGCAACCAGAAGGTAGTGGTCAGCTGCTCAGTGCCTGGATAGAGATCAGTGATGACTGGTATCCCTCAGGAGTCTGTATTTGGACCAGTACTGTTTAATGTCTTCAACTATGGACAGTGGGATTGAGTGCACTCAGCAAATTTGCAGATGACACCAATCTGAGTGGTACAGCTGGCAAACATAAGGGATGGGATGCTGTCCAGAGGGACCTGGACAAACTTGGGAACTGGGCCCATGTGAACCTCCTGTGGGCCAACAAAGTCAAGTGCAAGGTTCTGCTCCTGGCTTGGGGCAATCCTCCAGTATTGAAACAGGCTGGGGGATGAAGTGATTGAGATAGTCCTGAAGAGAATGTCTTGGGAGTACTGGTGCATGAAAAGCTGGGCATTCACTGGCAATGTACACTTGCAGCCCAGAAAACCAACAATATCCTGTCCTGCATCAAAAGAAGTGTGGCCAACAAGTCAAGGGAGGCAATTCTCCCACTCTACTCCACTCTTGTGAGACCTCACCTGGAGTATTGCATCCAGCTGTGGAGTCCTCGGTATGAGAAAGACATGGACCTGCTTGAGTGGGTCCAGAGGACAGCCACAAAGATGATCAGAGGGCTAGAGCACCTCCCCTGTGAAGATAGGCTGAGAGATTTGGGATTGTTCATTCTGGAGAAGCAAAGGTTCCAGTGAGACCTTATTGCAAGCTTTCAGTACTTAAAGGGGCTTATAAGAAAGATGGGAACAGATGTATTAACAGGGCCCTGTAGTGATGGGACAGGGGTAATGGGTTTAAACTGAATGAGGGTAGATTCAGACTAGGAAGAAATGTTTTATGATGAAGGTAGTAAAACATGGGTACAGGTTGCCCAGAGAGGTGGTAGATGCTGCATCCCTGAAAATATTCACAGCCAGGCTAGATGGGGCTCTGACCAACCTGGTTTAGTTGAAAATGTCCTTGATCACTGCAGGGATCTTCGGGCTAGATGACCTTTGAAGGTCCCTTCCACCCAAACCATTCTATGATTCTAACCTTTTTCGTAACCTTGCTGAAGAAGGGAGCAACTTCTTGTAGCAGCTGAACTCTCCAAAGGCAAGATAGCTACTGCCCAAAGGCAGAGCTCATGATACAGCCTACTTGTTAACTTCAGGGGCTGTGAACAGTGGTATCTTTGTAGAGCAGAAACTGTCTTATTAGTTACACTGCTGTTCTTAGTTACAACCAAGTACCAGCTAATGGTACTCCCTCTGTCCCTCAGGACTTTATATTATCTTCTCCCATCTGAATATGCATCCATATTTTGTAAAGAAATATGCATCTTCTATGTATATCTTGAATTTTCAAAGGAGCCCCTTTCTGAGAAAACCATTGCCCAGAAGAATTCTGAAGCAGACCAAGACCCCCTTGGAAAGTATTTCTGGTGTCTGTGAACAGGCAGTTTCCCTAGCCCCTGGTAAGAGAGGAGAGACCATATATGTTTTAGTTTCTTGGAAGTGGGACTGGGCTTTTCTCCTACTAAGAAATTTTTGGTTCAGCTGTTAATGGAAAGGCAGGGATTTTTCAGTTTTGTGATAGCACAAATTGATTTCTAACCCTGAGCTTCTTTCCATCTGTGAAGTTTTGTTTACATTCACGTGCATATGTCTAACAGACACACATTGATTTAAAGATCTGGTCGATAGTTGTTTTATCTTGTTGCTGTTTCTAATATAACTCAATAAGTAGGCATGATGGGAACAACTACATGGGTGATAGTCATTCCTGCAGTTTGCCATGGCTGATGAGCAGCATCTTGCATGCTGAGAGAGAGCCTCAGCAGGGCTGCTGTAGTAAAGAAAAAAATCTGTCTCAATCTTCTGTTGCAAGTACTTCCATTTCCTGCCCTTACCTTACCAAATGAATTGGTACTTCTCCTTAGTCACATCCACTTTTGAGATTCCCAGCAGTGCAGGAATGGCCATGCTTCAGGGCACTGTGCTTACCTGTTGCCTCTAGGCCTGCATCTCAGGTCTGTTTTACTGCATATGGTGCCTGTAATTTAGCTGGCTGAGAAAAAATGTGGGACAGATTTAGATGCAGTTTACTTGCTATTTGCTTCTGTTGATTTCTCTGCTCTGTCGCATAGTCTCTTATTTTCTCTCTTCCCACTATATCTTCAGGCCCTAGAGGAGCCTGTACTGCCAGACAATTGCTTACACATTCTTTTTTGCCCATCTCTGTAATAATACAACCTGTGTTGGCAGAGTCCCATAGCCTCTGCAGTAAAACCTGTGTCAGAATATAGCAGACTTTGGAGAAAGGTTTTTGGATTTTTGCTAGGGAAGGCTGAGATCCTTTCAAAGATCAATAGCTATAGACATTTCTGTACTTATTGATGCCACTGTCTACGAGACAAGATTGTTGAGAGGAATGAAAGACCAGAAGTTACAAAGGTAGACTTCATAAGGACTGAGATATTGCTTCCCCCATCTTCAGCAACTTGAAACAATTGTGGTTGTGTCAGTTCTGCCAATGGAGTTGTATAACAAATGATTCCAAGATACTGTGAAATAGACAGACTAGAGGTGACTACATTGTCTGGCTAGAGTTTTCTAAAACGATTCATAATATTAAGCTTGAGTATTTCTGGATTCCATGTTGAGTCTCCAGAATGGTACCTAGAAAATTGTGGATATCCATGGACGATCAAATAGAAATCACACCCGTTCCATAAAACTAATACTTAACTGCCATTAAATTAAAAGTTGGCTGATAGTATATTTTTAGTGTCACTGCCATCCTTGTGATGTGCACACAGTTTAAGAACACTGAGTGAGTGTTCTTAAGGTTATTTATGGGTCTGTGATAAGGTTTTACCCTTGTGCTAGTTAAGCTGTCAACAAAAAACTTTAGGTGGAGACATAGAACAATAGTTTGGGCTAGAAGGAATCTTTATAGGTCATCTAGCCTAACCCCCCTGCAGTGAACAGAGAACAGGTTGCTCAGAGCCATGTGGGTATCGTTCCTTCAGTGATTTAGAAAGGTGAAAATGGGGGACTCAATTGGTTATCAGTCAGCATGGAGGAACAGATCCACTCATGGGGCTAAAAGGCTTATTTAAGTACAAAATCAGGAATGACTGAGCACTTTTGCATTTGAGCCTTTTAGCTGTAGTGATCTAGGAGGAATTAAATCCTTCTCTTATTTCTGCTCTGAAAGGGTTATGATGTGGCATTTTCAGGACACAAAACCCAAGCAGTAATTCTCTGCATATGGCTTGAAAACTTCACAAGAGCAAAGCACAAGTTGAAAGTTTTGCCAGTTTGTTGGCTCATGCAGTGAACACTCACAGTGTGCTATGCAATAGTGGCACCCAGTGGAGGCTGGAATTACAGCAAAGTTTGCATTGCTGCTGGATAAGGCTTGTCCAAATCTTATCCTGGATTTAGGACTGCAGCCAAGGTTTTGGGAAGGTGGATCGATGAGAATCAAAGCTATGCACCACTGAAATGTCCTCCTAAACTAAGACAAATGCTGTCAACCAGGCTTTTAATCTGAAATGTTTAGGTTCTCTATTCACAACAAACAATTACAGCAAAGTTTGCATTGCTGCTGGATAAGGCTTGTCCAAATCTTATCCTGGATTTAGGACTGCAGCCAAGGTTTTGGGAAGGTGGATCGATGAGAATCAAAGCTATGCACCACTGAAATGTCCTCCTAAACTAAGACAAATGCTGTCAACCAGGCTTTTAATCTGAAATGTTTAGGTTCTCTATTCACAACAAACTCTGGATAGTGTGATTTTCCCTATAGGGCAGACCCTCTGCTTTAACTACATTAATTGAAAAAAAACCTTAAGCAACATCTAATGCAAAAGCATCTCAGGGAGTGAAGAAAAAAAGCCCTCTACTCCTACCACCCTGAAAGTACTGCTTGGATAGTGACAGTATCAGCCTCAAAAGCTTGGAGAGAAAGTGAAGAGGAGCATATGTGCATGGGGCCAAGGGAGAGCAGAAGGAAAGCTTGGCCCCTCATTCAGTCACAGTCTGGGCTATGATGCAATAGACTAAACAGGCTGTAAGGTGCATGAGAGAGGAGTGATAACAGGAGGAATGCCAGACCTGTGTCAAGTAGGTGGGAAGGAAGTATGGAGAGAGCATCTCTTCATGTTTAAATTTGGGCAGTGCTGACAGTGGCACCACCAAAAAGAAATGGACACTAATAATATGCTGTAAGCTGATCAACCTCACCATATTGTGGAGTCCTCAGTGTCTTACAATGTGAAAGGAATGTCAGATTTCTCTAAAGAATACATTATTTACTATGAGACTGATCGACATGCTGCTCCATGGGGAATGAGGGTCTCTATATGTGTCATCTTCTGTTTATTGCTTTCTCAGGCATCATGTATTGCAAATAGTTGTGATGAACTGGGATTTTTGAATAAGTGACTTGTAGTGCCAAAGGGAATGAATGAATTAGAATAATGTTCCTGCATACAAGGTATTATAAAGCACAGATTTCAGTTCCAGGTTGCATTCCTACTCAGTGTCTGATTTTATCACAAAAATGTAAGGAATGAGGATAGTGATCTGAATTCATAGAAAATTTTCATCTTTAACTGCTTGAGCACCCTCTGCCCTTTTCTTTTTTTGCATTTATTTTAGCATTTCACTATAAGCACTGGATGTTTTGGCCATGCTGGAAATATCTTGGATCTGCAAAGAGAGGCTGGATGCAGAAAAACCTGTTCAAGTAACTTGTTTTGCATTCAAGAAAGGGTTTAAGAAAGGGGGAATAAGAAGCTGAGCCAATTGATTTACACACTTTGGATTTTTTTTCATAGGTGCAAAATTCATTTAGGCAGAAGAGGCTGCTTATTAAGTGCATGTTCTGTCCCTATTGCAATACTGTACTTTCTAAGTGACCCCATTAAGTCACCAGGACATTCTGTTGATTAGCTTACTATTCAGTGTGAGGTGCATTCTTATAATTCCCAGAGAAATGACAGCTTATTTTAATGATAATAGGTGGCATCATTACAATAGCATTTATCCAAGTATTTTGTGGAGGTAGGTAAGTAGATTTTTATCTGCATTTTGTAGCACAGGTTATGAGAGGGAAAGTAAGTCACTCGGGAGTAGGAATCTGCCTCAAATGTGTAATGTCAACTTTATGGGTGATCCAAACATGATGTTGTACTACTACTTAGGTTGAGGAAGGAGTGATAATGAAAGTGAAGGCAAAACAGGTGTTAAAATAGGTTTGCAAGTTGTTTTTGAGCTAGATACTTGATGTGTTCTGAGCAAAATAATTAGAAGGCGTAAGTCACCTACTAAAGGTTGCTCCCATCTTATTCTGTATCCTGGAAGTGGAACTGGGTTACAGGTCACAGGATCTCCCCTAGGAAATATTCAGGGAGGAAGCCATGTCTTCGGACTTCCTGCTCCTGTTAGTGGAATTTATTTTATGTGTTTAAAGGCTATAACAAATTGCTTTTCCCATTACTCAGAAGGGTATTTTTTATGATTTGTGCCCCAGAGAGCTGGCAGTGTTTGAATTCCGCAGCCCATGGCACTTCTGTGCTGCTGTGCCAGATTAGGTTGAGAAGCACACCCTACACCTTTATTGTACTGGCTTTGCTGTCCTATTGCATGTGATATTGATGTTACTCTAAGTAAAAATTCTGTTTGCTGTACTCCTTTTGTTCATCTTCCATTCAAGTTCCTTTAAGCATGAAATACCACATTTGCATCCAATTTTTTGGTGTATTTCTCTGCTAGAAGGATTTCTGTCTTGTATGAACTTGTAAAAATGAAGCACTTACTACAAAATGTATGAAGAAGGTAAGGCACTTAGGACCTAGGGCGCTGGAGGAGACATTATGACAGAGAAGTCCAATTATTCAGATGAAGACTTTAGTCCCAAAAAGGACAGGTAATTGAGACATACTCATGTAATTACAATTGATTTTTCTTGCAGAAAAAAAAAAGACAAAGAATGACAATTGCTGAAAGTGGTAATAAAAAAGGAAGCAATTTTAAGTAGAGATGATGCTGGATTTTTTTTCTTCTTTTTCCTTCTTAGTTTTTAAAGAAATATATGAGTGCTGACTTCTGATCCTTTTAATCCTAGAAAGAAGGGTAAGCCTATATCAATGAATAGTATTCATAGTTCAAGTAAAGAGAAAATAACAGAGAGATAGGAAAATACATAGCAAGACCTTTTCAGTTACATGGATTAAGATTTACAATGGCATTAAGCAAGATCAGTTGTTCAAGTTCATTAAAAGCCAACTGATTTGACATTTTTCCCCTTTTAAGCAGAATGGTTTGTAGCCATCTATTTTGAATAGAAACATTTGCACTTTCCTTTGAAATCCTTCAGGTTTTGCAGTAGATACTGTCTTGCATTTACCTTGGCCATTGATCTTTGTAATGACTCCTGCATTTCTGGTTAAAGTTGCTCTTCAGTAAGACAACTAAGGATCTAAGCCATAGGGGTCAATAAAAGCCCAGACAACATCTCTGTTGCAGGTGGCCAGCTAGTCCATAATGGCTAGAAATGGAGATGACAAACCCTTCAGGCTTTGTGCATAAGGAATTGCCACTCTCTGGCAACCAGTGACAGGACCTATGTGAATGACCTGAAGTTGTGTCAGAAGAGGTTTAGGTTTGATATTAAGAAAGATTTCTTCCCCCAGAGGGTGACTGGGCGCTGGAACAACTCCCCAGGGAAGTTGTCACAACCCCAAGCCTGGCAGAGTTCAAGAAGTATTTGACAGTGCTCTCAGGCACATGGTGTGATTCTTGGGGATATCCTGTGCAGGGTGAAGAGTTGAACTAGATGATTCTCAAAGGTCCTTTCCAACTCCAAATATTCTGTGATTCTGCAGTTCTGTGAGTGGGAAGCATTAGCTTTCTGTCATGACAAGGATCATCTAGAAGGTATCCTGGATCTACTTTGCTGTGAAGTAGAATG
Organism: Acanthisitta chloris; assembly: GCF_000695815.1. NCBI lineage: Eukaryota > Metazoa > Chordata > Aves > Passeriformes > Acanthisittidae > Acanthisitta > Acanthisitta chloris. Next base: position 14,969 of record NW_008656252.1, on the reverse strand, counting down.
AATGAATCTCCAGAGTTCATGATGAATCATTTTTTGGACCTGAGAATATATGAGTGGATATCAACACTCTAATTAGAAGCAAATATGTTACTTCTAAAATTCCTTGTATGCATGATAAAAGATACTTTATAAGTAAATTTTAAAAGTGTTTCAGAAAAAGACTTAAAATACACCCTGTACAATGCTCTGCCAAAGTATGAGTGCTGTTTAAGCATACACGTTCTCTTCGGAGTCTGAATGTTAAAATTTTGTACTCTCTAAAACTGTTAGTCATTGTAACTTCCGAGAATGAGAGAACTGTGCCAGGAAAAAAAACCCAAGTTGGAAACTCATTTAAAATGTGTATATATTCAAGGGTGCTATCATGTACATATGAATGATAACCTAGCTTTTGTTTTTTTGTGATATGATATAAATGACATACTGATATTTAATAGACCTCACAGTTAACAGAATTTCACTTCGTTGTGACAAACTGTCCATAGACTTTCAGGAAGAACTGCTAGAAGGCATTGAATGAAAGCATTTAATTGGACTACTTCAACAGCATTGCTGCTATCTTTGCTTTTAGCAGTATGGAAATTATTTTAATGTGAAACAATGTGGAAATAAATGCTATTGGTATTTGATTTGGGTATTAGGAAAAAGCACAGTCACAGACAAAACCCCTAAGATGCTAACTTTTGTGTGTATGCACATGAAGTAGCTGCAAGAACTCACAATTCTGTAAGTATTTTGAAAACAAAAGCCCCCTTGTTCAATATAACAGCTGTTGTTCAGGTTTTTAAACAGACTTTAGAGTGGACATTGTGAGCAGAACATCTAGGTGATTAGGCAGTCTGAGAGTATTCATAACTGTGAAGACCTAGAGTGAAATTTACGACCATATGGGATGTGGAACAGTTCCTAGCTCAGCTAGGTCTTGATCATGTGCAGTCAGGGACTTTTATTGAAGGCTCCTAACTTCACTGGGGGATGATAAGACTTCAGCTTCTCATATGATTATTATACCTGAATTGCAAGACACTTTTCACACATTTTGAGTGAAACTAAACCTGAAACATGCTCTTTGTGGAACATGAGAGAGACAGAGGTTCTTAGCACACAAGAGACACAGTTCGAGACAGTTCTGAGTGATCTTTACTCGAACAATTCTTCTAAGTAAGTTATGTGGAGAGGAAAAGAAAAGGTCTAAGATACTGGCCTGATTTTTTACTTTGGAGGGTATTAATATTTTGATAAGCAATAATAAAATATGTGGGTTATTTAAAAAAATTGTTTGCATTGATTATACTTTTTCCCCTCCAGGATCCTTGCTAGCTTTGAATTTGACATAATTTGTTAATGTTGAGTCATGTTTTGTGTAGTTTACCTTGCTCATCAGACATCGGTCAAAGTAAGTTTCAGAAATACACTGAATTCATGTTCAGTAAAAAATAGTGGGAGAGACATAGCACAGGCTTTGCAGTAACTTTTCCCTAGCAGTCACTATCATTGCTTACAGTGCTAGCTCAGGCTTGTTATAACACTTTCCCAAGAGTGAGAGGCCTGTGACCAGGGCTCTACCTGCTGCCCAATGAAGCTAGACACATATGCACTGTGAGAGGTGACTGAAAGAGCTTCCAGTGCTAATAAAAATGGAAACATGTTCACAGTTATTTCTTCCTTTTGTTCTTTGTCAGCTGTAGAATTGAAATATTGTAAAAATATTTCCGGGTTAGTATTTTATTTACAATCTGAATTACTTTAGATTCAGCAAATGACATTTATGGGGTTTTTTTGTTAGTGCTTTTGCAAAGGGGGAGTGCACTGCAGGCAATTCCTAGGAGAGAATCCAGTAAGCCACTCTTTCATTCTAGTGTCTAGCAAGGAACTGTCCTTCAAAATAGCATTTTCTTTGTGCCAGTCTCCTTGATTTGAATTCTTTCTAGAATTTTGGTACACTTTGATCTAAAGTTACATTATTTGGCCTTGAGGGTTCAGTAGTTCTGTTTTCAGAGTGACATGTGTATACCTTGGTTTCCTAGTTGTCGTACTTTATGGTATCTCTTATACAGATGTCCCATTATGTTATCTCTGCTTCCCACTGAAACAGAGGGAGCCTCTCCTGGAGCTGGAGAAGCCCTGTACCATTCTGTGAAGACCTACAGTGGCTCTTCCTGTGTTATTTATGGACTGGCAGTTGGCAAAATATAGCTTGATCATGTGAAATTTCTAGTCCAGACTTGAGCTTTACAGGTCTGAAGGATTCGGTTCGTTCGAAGTATTGAATAAGAGTTTTTACTGCTTATGCGAAGTGAACCTTGAGTGTTATTGGGGAATTCTAATATTTAGGACTTGCTAGTTGTTGCATTCCTTCTGTCATAACATCTCTTGTATTATTCTAAGAGTGAACAAACTGGCTTATATATTAGGGACACTATTACAAAAACAGGTACTGACTGGATGACAGAATCAGAACAGTATTTGGGACTTTCCTGAACAACAAGTTTGTTTTCCCATGTCTGTGCAGCTAAAATACACAAGTTGAGGTTTTATCTTTGCCCTAACATAACACTTAGGCGTTTTTCTATCTGAAATAACTGGAGAAGATCCTGGGCTATTGAAGCTGGAATCTACTCACTAAGTCAATTCAGTGAGTTCTGACCTGTTTTTCTGATGTGAGATCAGTTTATGAAAATAAGCCTGACTTGCAAATGTGATTTTGAATGCAGATTGGAACTGCCCCTGTATGAAAGTGCTGTGGTGTAGTTATCTTTGCTTGTTGAAAAATAATCTCTATTGAAAGTGTAACCAAACTTGTGGGTTTGTTCCTCCTTCAATGCAGCATTCAAACACTAACTTAACTTTAAGTATATATGTTTATTATCCTTGATAAGGATGCTTATTTATGCTGAGACCTGTTAAGGCAGGAAGCAGTATTGAGTAGAAGAAAAATAAAAATTCGGCTTGTAAAAATACTCCATTTTCTCAGCATCTTAGGATTGTCCTTTTTTCTTATAATATGGAGTCAATGTGACAACTGTATTTTACCAAAGTGCAGTACTGGAAGGTGTTAATGGAGAGAAAAACATCTGAGATCATTTTACCTGATGGCTCGTAGTAGACCTCAGACTGCTTATAAAGATTGTATGCAAACAGCTGATCTTAAACTTGAGTCTCTTCGGCTTAAAGCAGTTCTGAAATTGTTTTATTGCCTCTGCAGTCATAGAAATAAATCAACATTTGTGGGAGACCCAAGGAGATTTTTCTAACTGTCAGGAGAGGAATCTTAGGATCAAATAGCTTTAGTCCACTGTAGCCAGTAAAGTTCTATCAATTTTCACCAGATGAAAACGGCCACTTTTTTACTTTTTTGAAATTCTTGTTTGAATAGGGCTAGCAATTTCCTCTGTTGTTATTACAACACGAATGGACTCTTATTGAGTTGCTCACTAAAAGTTTTATAGCTAAAGTGCTGTGAGTGTTTTCATTATAAATGGCTGTCATAAAACTCTATAACTTGCTTGTAAAAATTCTCTGCCAATAAAAATCTGGCATGTCCAAGGCTGCTTCTGGAGCTAATTTATTTAAATTAATTTATTAAAGTAATTGAACAGGCATTGTGAAGTAATGAATGTAGAAAACAATTATATTAACGCTTGATGCCTCACAGTGCTTTTCTTAAAAGCAAGAAAAAGTTTTGGGAAGAGGAATATGGGTGAAGCACTGAGTCAGTTTTGGCAATTTTGTGAATTTAGACATAAAAACATTTTTATGAACAAGTTATATTATGTATTTAATACCTTATATTGGCTAACAATTCTACTGTATGGTACATTTAATTAGTGTACATACGGTTCAAATGCTGCAGAGCCTTGCGTTTAAACCGACTGACACCACTGAAATGAGAAATATTTGCAGGAAAATTGTTTGCATAAGGATAAAACAGAATGCATTTCCTGAATGCATTTGTAGAATATAATATTTAAACTAACAGTACAAAAGCAACACCTTGTGCTACATCCATTAAGTGTTCACTTGCTCTGCCTTTCTAATGGAAGTACTTTCTGCTATGGTGTTCCCACTGTCATACTTTGTGCATAGGGTAGGCTTGTGTTTGTATCTAAGTTATGGCATAATGACCTGTTCAAGAATTTGAAGTTGTATGTGAACTCACAGTAATAATAAAAGAGCATATTTTTAATAATTTACTCTTTAACATAATCATGTTAAGATTTCAAAGTATTGACATAAACAAATCCAGAATTCTAGCAGGAAGTAAATCAGATACTTTTCCTGAGAGACGAAAGACACTGTGAAGAGTTAGATTAGGTGATAATGACTGACTGTGACCTCCATGCTGCTCTTTTTGGATAGAGGCCCTTTCTCATTACTGGAATAGGATAAGAGGCTCCTATAAAAATGTGGTGTGCTTGGGATTGGTTTTCTTCTCATGAAGAGGTGCACTAACAGACACTTCTAGGAAATAAAATCCATGGTGTCACGCAAA
>NW_008656252.1:0-10447 GCF_000695815.1 Acanthisitta chloris | reverse complement strand
TGTCCTTGTTTTTAAATGCCAGAGACCAGGTGTTTGAGAATATGCCCTCACGCAATGAAGTGTCTGTGACATTATTTATTTAAAAGTAGATGATCCCAGCATGTTTTTTTGCAGTGAGCAAATCTCATTTTCTGGAGTGCCCTGCTATGCATAACCCTGGAGCCCCTGTTTGTTTATAGGAATAGTTGAGGTGGGTATTTTTCTTTTTCAGACTATGATCCCCCAGGGTAAATAAAAATGAGGGCTATGTGAAAACTACTAATGTATGGTCTTTCTCTAATTCAGACTTCAGGTCCCAGTATCTTGTTCAGCATTCTTACACAACACTTGACAGTTCCTCTCATCTTGTTGACAAGTCCTCTTTTGGGTCTGTTTGGCTTCATTTTAATGGATTTCAAACTCCAAAATATAATATATAATGCCTTATCCATTATTTAAAAGAAACAAACATGTACTTTCTGGAATTTGTAATGCAGATACCAAGAAAATCCTACAAATAGGAATAGATTCCTGCAGCTTAAAAACAAGCCGGTATATCCAGCCCTCCAAAATGTAGGGCAAAAGAATCTGAGAAATCTTTTGTTTCTGTCATATGTCACATAACTTGAAGAATTTAATCTAATTTTATCATATATGAAGATAAATAGTTCTCCCCTATTCTTATGTGGTCCTGACATTACAGATGACACAGTCATTGTAATTGGTTTTTAGCTGTGACAGAATAGGAGTAAGAGAATGTAACAAATGTTGAGTACAAAGGCCATTGCAAATGTCTACTTGTTTTTTTCCCAAGCCACCATGCTCATTTGTGACCACTGGTTTTCCTTCTGTTTTATCAATGCATCCCAATTCTGCAAACATCAGCAGTGACAGAGTCTGTACTATAGATGGCTTCTGCATAACTGCAAGTGAATTCTTTTGCAGTCTTTTCTCCTGCCCTTTGTAGCCATGAAGCAGTTATCCTGTAGAACTGGAGGCATATGAGAAGTGGATCAGGAAAGTTGAATGTATCCTTGGGTGGTTCACGTACGTTTGTAGAGTCTAGTTTGAAGCAATGTAAGCTGTGATTTAGGGGAGTGGGAATATGTGAATTGCTAGGCTAGTAGCAATGCAGTTCCTGGTTTCTTTTCTCAACCACAGAAATAATACTTTAAAAGGCTGTCTTACCCTTAACATCAGTCCTCAAAACTGAGGGATTTCAAAGCCAGCTATTCTCTTATCCTTGAAGCAAAGACAAGAGAGAAGTCTATATATTGATCTTACTGATTTTGTCAATCCTTTCTGTAAAATGACTTATTCTCTATTACCTCTTTGACAAACAGTTGTACTTTTTATCTGCAACAAGCTTAAATCATCTCTGAGTGCCAAAGAAGATGCACTCTGAGGAGCATGACTGCTTTCCCTAGGTTTTATAGGGAGAAAAGATTTGCACACAATTTATCCTTTCACTCCTAGTCAACCCCGATTAAGGAACTTCTTTCATCTTGCTCTGCAATTTGCTCCCCCCTGCAGCATGGCTGCAAGGTTGATACTTAGGCATTGCCATATTTAATGCATCCTTCAGGCTGATACAGCCAACTGTCTCTTTTGGGTTTTTTTATGCGATGTAGCAATAATCCTTATACAAATCAGATCAACTTCATATTCTTCCTTGATGGCTAAATGTAGGGAAGAGCAAATACCTCTTCATTAGCTTGACCACATTCTGATGGAGGGAAGTAGAAATTAAACAAGACTTGTAGGTCTTCTACAGGTGCAGAATAAGTAATGGAAGTTTACATAATTTGCATTATCTTAGCCTTGATGATCAGGAATTCAATTAATAAGTCATCAAAGTAACAGTATATGGGTTCTGCTGGATGACATTTTCAATGGAGCTGCAGAATAGTGAAGTGACTTCATGGTTCGTGTGATGGTCTGGGGAGCAAAGTAGATTGTGTTCAAAGAATTCTGAGGAAGACATTGAAACATTTTGTGAATACAATAATTTTTCCTTCCTTCCTTCCTTCTCTGCCTCGCTCTTCCTCATAATATAAATTCTGATGTGTTTGAGTTTTTATCCACCTAAACATATTTGGTGTAGTCTGCTAATGTTCATGTTTTCACCTATATAGTTAACCTGTCCTAGCTTCAAGTTGGAGCTGCTATTACACAGCATGTGTGAAAAGATAAAGACAGCTCTCATCTATTGGTTCTTAAGTGTTTGATGCAGATTCTGCTTTTGAGTTCTCCTCTACTGCCTGGTAAGGCTGAGACAATGTTTAAGAGGCAATCCCCTTTGTGATTTTGTTACCACATTTGATGTCTTATATCTGAATCTTAACATCTCCCTTTCATTCTTCCTTTAAAACTGCTTTGGAATGTGCTGGTGCTGCTTGCCAGAGGCACCCAGTTGTAGGGTGATAGTATTATCTGTGCATTTGGCAGTGGGAAGTGAGCTGATAGCCTGTAAGACTTTCCAATCTCAGCAAAATGGCTCAGGACATCAATTCAGGGAAGGCCAAAAAATACATTTGAGAAAGTTTACCAATATGTAGAGATCATCTGAATGTAAAGTGGGAAAACAGGAATGGTAGAGAAAGTCCTATGATGAGAAAAGGCCTTCAGCAGCATTTTATACACAGACATTACTAGAAAGAGGACAATGGATCTTGGTCCCCAGAGTGGCATGGAAAGTCTACCCTGAACTTCCTTGTGGAAAGCACAGAGTTAAGACTGCTGTTGTGTGTAATATTTCAAATCATGAAGTCAATAATGCAATTCATCCCAAGTCTTGTATTGGTATCTTTAACAGATGCCTAGTTTCATTTAATACTTTTAGGAGGAAGAACAGGTATCCTGAAAGAAGAAGAGTGTTGCCACAGAACTCATTCGTTCCTGTTGCAAAGAAAAGAAATTACTTCCTTTCAGAAGACTTGATCTATCCAGTAGAGTAGTCACACAGTTATTCTGTCACATGGATTATTAGAGTAGTCACACAGTTATTCTGTCACTTGGATGAAGTTTCTGTACCAGAGCTATGCTCATAGGGATGTAAGTTCCTGGCATTTTTTCAGTTATCAATATTGAAATATTAGTGATAAGCATTTACTGAATGCCATTCCTCAAATGCAGGGTCTCCACAGCATCTTGTTGCATTCATGGAATTCATTTGTTTGCATTATCTGGCTAACTAGTTCTTTTGTATTGCCAAGGTGATGAACAGATTTGACATTTAGCTGATTACTTCACCAAAATTAAACAGAAAACAGGGCAGCCATCCAAAGTCCCTTTCAGTGTGAAAGCTAATTATAAAAAATGCTTTGAGCAGCACTTTCTTTTTGGATGTTAAAGTGCTTTTATTAGATTGTTCCCCTGTCATTTTAAAATTTATTGCTAGACACTTATAAATGGGGTTGCCTGCTGAAGTAGAATGATTTTATTTTCTATATTTAAGATGGGAGAAAAAAAGTTTATAGAACAAATTTTAGGCTAAATTTGTTGGTATTTGCATTATTTTTAAGAGGAAGCAGAATAACTAGTGCTGGCTTGCATAGGTCCAAAATATGTAATTCCTCTTTGTGCTGAATTAAAAACATACCCACTTCTCTTTTACAATTCAGTAACTCCCAATTTCCAAAAACATTTACTTAGCAAATAAAGAAAACAAATATGTGATTTAAAAGTTGAGTACGGCTCTGTATTGTTAGAAGCTTCTATTTTATAGTGTAGATTTACACAATCAGTGGTGATAGAAAAATCTTAGCCATATGTTCGTACCTGTCTTTCATAGGCCATTACTTATTCTAAAATAACATATAACTAATCTAAAGTGATTTTGTTGAGGTCATTGAATAAGAGTTGGCTAAATGGATTTTAACCAGTGCATTTTGAGCTGAAGAGTGCTGACCAGATCTTAGAAGAAGTTTCTTTCATGTGAAGTATTTTTTGAACACCTTGAAATATGTTTAACTTTTTATACTGACTGTTGTTGTTAGCATCCTTTGGACCCCAGACAAGGTGTGATCTAGGAAGGTTTCAAGGTGAAAAAACTGGGGGGCTTTGCATATGATATTGTCTAGCACACTTTGGGTACTAAATCATCTTGTGAGGACATATATTAATTCTTGACACTGAGATCTATTAATATACCTCGAAGGCAAGTGAATTATGTGAATCTGCTGTTTCAAGCTGTAGAATTCTGCCATAACCAAGGAGAAATATTTTGCTGTAGGCAGATTAATGTTGAAAGCTTATCAAGAAAAAGTTTAATGTTGAAAATTTATTCTTCCTCTTTTTGCCAGTACTTGAGCTTCTATACTAAATCCCATTTGTGATCTGAGGAAAAATAGAGGTATAATTTCTTTTGTATTTATCTATGTTTTTAGAGTGATATAGTCTATGGCCTATTAAAAAGTGAATCCCAGTGAATAATCTTCCAGAGGGTATTTTTTACTCCCATCAATCTGAGAACTTATCTTGTAAAATGCAGTAACTGTCAGTGCTTAACAAATAATTTAATTCATGCCCATTGCAGGATAAGTAACTAAGATAACTCAACATTCTGTATTAATAAATAACAAAAATGAGAATAAGAGATTTGCTAAATACCCTTACTGAAGATAATGGATAGATCTTAACATGGATGTTCTGAGGAAGCTTTGAACTAACAGAGAATGCAGTCTGAACAACAGGCCTAAGAATGAGTCAGTGAGTGTACAACACAAATGTGAGTTTGTTTTCGTTCGACTGTTGAAGCATATTTCAGTACTAAGTCTTTATAATTCCTCTTTGTATCTACAAAGTGTTCAAAGCTGGGGATGTTTAGCCTGGAGAAAAGGAGGCTCAGGGATGACCTTATCACTCTCTACAACTACTTGAAGGGAGCTTGTAGCTAGGTGGGGGTTGGTCTCTTCTCAGGCAGCTAGAGACAGGATGAGAGGACATAGCCTCAAGCTGTACCAGGGGAGATTCAGGTTGGACATCACAAAGTATTTCTTCACAGAAAGGGTTGTAAAGCATTGAAATGGACTGCCCAGGGTGGTGGTGAAGTCACCATCCCTGGAGATGTTCAAGAAATGACTGAATGTGGCACTTAGTGCCATGGTCAAGTTGACAAGGTGGTGATCAAAGGTTGGACTCGATGATCTTGGAGGTGTTTTCCAACTTAAATGATTCTATAATTCTGTGATCTAAGTACTTGCTTGTCAACATGATGAATTATTCATGGATATGCTAAACAGGGGGAGAAATGTAGTGCTGTTAATTTGAAAGTTCACAGATTATGCCCTTGTCTACAGAGAACGTTCCCTTGCTGCAATTGGTTGCTAACAGATGATCCCATTGGCTGTGCTCTGTTGCTGTCTTTCACTGTGTCAGTGGCTCTCTTACAATATAGAACAAGCTGTACATATATGATCTACCTGTCTGAAGTGTGTAAGAACACTTCAAACACTGTAAAAGCAGAAAGCTACATCTTTTCACTCATTCTTCTGTTTCTCTTCAAAGTAAACAAGAGAGATGTGGACCTAGCTTTGCTGTACAAGCTCATCAAAAACAGTTTGGCCAGAGTTGTCTTAATAGTATTTTTTGATCCTATACAGGTAGGCTTTGTGACAACTTCACAGAAAAGCGAGGGGAACAATGTCTGTTTAGATCTTACTGCACGAGGCTTTGTGACAACTTCACAGAAAAGCAAGGGGAACAATGTCTGTTTAGAGCTTACTGCACATTCTGGTTCAAGTCTTGCAGTAAGACACACTCAGACAAGAGCTCAAATGAGGCTGTGTTATAGTAGCAGTTAGAATTTGCTGATCAGAACTTATTTTTGGATTAATGTTTAACTTGAGATGTCCGGTCAGAAAAGACTTTGACCAAAATAAATTCAACAGAAACATTAAGCGAGAAGGATACGTAAGACTTTTTGCTGGTCAACAAACTTGTATATTGAACTCATTTGTATTTGCTAAATTGAAACTTCTTATATCATAAATGCCACCAAGTTAAAGTTATTTTTGGAAATAAACTGAGTAGTGTAGTCGCAGTCAAGAAAAGAGAACCAGGAAACCATCTTTGCTTGCAAAAGTATCTCTTAGAGTATTTCTAACATACACCTATTGGTTTTCCATAGGTTGATGGGATTCTGTGCCTGGCTGACATTCTCACTGATAGCAGCCATTCCGAAGCTACTCACGCAGAAGCCGCAGCAGTAATTGCACAAATCACTTCTCCACATCTCACATTCACTCAGCATCTCAGCAGCTTTCTGGAAAATATGGAAGAAATTGTGACAGCCCTTGTCAGTAAGTTCTTTATGGGACTTCTGAGTTTCCAGTTAAAAAACCAGGTTGGGGTAGAACTCTTTCATTTGAAATATTCCCTAAATAATGTTTGTCCATCTTCCCTTAACAGATAAAAGAACTATTCTGAATTCTGAATCAGAGCATTCTGCAGTTACGTAATTTATTTTTATTCCAGTCCACTTTTAAATAGCATTTATGCATACTTGTAAAAATAGTATGTGTGTGAAAATCTACCAGGAGAGCCGCGGGAAAGACTCAGCAAAGTATCCTCTCATCCAATGTTTGTCTGTAAAAGAGCTATTGTTGGACTTATTGGAGAGCGTCCAAAGGAGGACAGTGAAGATGGTGAAGGGCCTGAATGGTTCTTCCCCCAGAGGGTGGTTGGGCACTGGAACAGCTCCCCAGGGCAGTGGTCATGGCCCCAAGCCTGACAGAGTTCAAGAGGTGTTTGGACAATGCTCTCAGGCACACTCTTGGGAATGTCCTGTGCAGGGCCAGGAGTTGGACTAGATGATCCTCAAGGGTCCCTTCCAACTCTGATTACTAACCTTTATACTTGTTGTATTTTCTAAAGTTGCTAGAACTCAAGCTCACCACTACATCTACATTTGTGTGATAATTCAAGAGAAAAGCAGAGGGTAGTGTAATTTATGGGCATTGTTATAGGGAAAATAAAAGAGCTGTCTTTCTTGTCTAGGCCTCTCATTCATGGTAAAATGATACAAAGGTAAGAGCAAGATTTTCCTTAACTTGGGTCAGTGAGGACACTTCATTAAAAAAAAATCCCCCAATAGATGATATTTCTCATTACTTTCTAAAGAGTGGAATATCTTCTTTCCGGCGCTCAGCTCCATCCCTCTCAAATACCAGAAGCTTCTCTTCCTCTCTCTGATCTAGAAATTCAGTTTCCCAGAGCTCCATGTCAAAATTTACAGTTTGGGTCATCTAGTTTGATTTCTCATGTATAATAGATCAGTACATTCGGATATTTCTCTAGTGAGCCCAATGGTTACAATTAAACTGCAGCACTTCAATTTTCGTGCATGTTTTTGTGTTGTTTTCTTTTTTCTTTTTCTTTTAATAGAACAAAAAAAAAAGAATATAGTAGTATCAGTGCTTGAGGATTCTGCAGTGGCTGGGAATTATCTGAGATGTATTTAGGCATTCTTCATTAGGCCAAAACAGAACTAGTGCTGCAGAAATCAAGGGAACAATTCATTCTTGATGTCCAGCAACTGATAGAGAAGCTTGTTCCCTGAACCTGCCCTGAATCCAGTGGGTAGAATCAATCTGTGCTGAGCTTGTTCTGCTATAGCTAGACTGCTGGAGGCATCTGACCTGACTTATTTAAGATGATTTTCCAGGTTATTATAGTGGACCACAGTCAAGGGATAACTTGAACAGCATATCCAAAAGGTATTGCCTGGTGGATCATTTCCTCAATTGTCACTGTTTAAGTACTACAGGAATTTTAGTAGTATATATTCTGCCCAAGAAATGTGAGCATTAAAAATAGAACATGTATAACTTTGTAAGAGCCATTTCAGTCAGTAATCATGCACCAGTTTCCTTGTAATATTTATAACTCAGTAATTGAATTACTGTAATATGTTTAATTTTTAAACCATGCTGAAATCCCATTACCAGGTGATTCACATCTTAGTTAAAGTACATGTGTGCAAGGAATTAAAAGGTAGTTGTCTCTTCAGCACTTTTTATTGGAAAATATGCAGGATGATTTTTGACTATAGAGGAGCAGATTTAGAGATAGGAAAAATGTGTACATATCTTGTTCTAAAGAGGGGGATAGATAACAGAATTATCCTCTTATGGATCATTTGCTGTTAGCCTTCTGCCTCCTGTATTTAATTTATTTAGCTATATCAAGCTTTATTTTGAACAACAACCAGTGAAATATTTACTGTAGAATGGTATACTAGGTAGACTATGTAATTCATTAGGGGTTGTAGTGAGGTGGGTGTCAGTCTCTTCTTCCAAGCAACAAGTGTTACAATAAGAGAAAGTGGCCTCAAATTGTGCCAGGGAAGATTTAGATTGGATATTAGGAAAAATTTCTTCACTGAAGGGTTGTCAAACACTGGAACAGGCTGCCCAAGGAAGTGGTTGAATTGCCCATGTAGATATGGCTCTTAGGGAGATGGTTTAGTGGTGGACTTGACAGTGTTAACAGTTGGAGCTGATTATCTTAGCAGTCTTTTCCAACCTGAACTAATCTATGATAAGTAATTGACAAAATTGATTTTTTTATTTTTGTTTTTTTGTCTTGATGATTATGAACTTGGTCTTGGATACTAAGACTAGTAATGCAAGTTGAAGATGCTTAAATATTGTTTTCAAACACTTAGCCATGTTTTCTTTGCAATGACTTTTATTCAACTTCTTTTCTGCATTCTTAGAACTGTGCCAAGAAGCCTCATCAGGTGAAGTTTTCCTGCTGGCTTCAGCAGCTCTTGCCAATATTACTTTCTTTGATACTATGGCTTGTGAAATATTGCTCCAGTTAAATGCCATGAAGATTCTTCTAGCAGCATGTTCAGACAAACGCGTAGTGGATACTCCATATTCCCGAGATCAGGTGAGGACCTTATCAGTAAGCCACTGTCTGAGCACATTTGTGTACAAGCCAATGCATTTCAGGTCTCTGTCTGTTTTGACATAGCCAAACCTAAGTTATTTTCATGTATTCTATTCTTGGTTCTTTTCAATATATGACTCTTCCTTTATCTGCTTCTGTTCCTTTATGTTTTTTCATGAGCATTACAAGGTATGACAAATTTAATGTGATTTTATGAAAACAAAAATAGGGGACATTTCCATATTACTAAAATACTAGTGTTTATTTATTTTTCCTCATGAACATGGTCAAACAGTGACACAAAGGCCCAGAGAAGCTGTGGAATCTCTACCTTTGGAGGTATTAAAAACTTGACTGGACACAGCTTTGAGGCAAAAAAAGATATATATGGAGACTGCAGCCTAAATATGCAGTTGTCAGTTCAAAGATGAATCAGCTCCAAAAGCTGAATAAGTATCTGATCCTCAGCCCACTGACGTCAGTGGGCTTTGGTTCAAGTCCTAACTGCGTGGTGAATGGTTTGCAACTTTTCTGGCAAATGCTGCTTATGTACTTTTGCATTTCCTTTTCTTTCTCACCAGCTTTCTTTTTTTTAGTAAACACACAGAAAATTAAAGGTCTGTGCTAATGCATAGATGAAGCCAGAGGGAATTCTTTTCATCCTCTCAGGTGCTGCCATGCAGTGGGATGCTGCAGAGGCACTGTTTATTTGGCATCTCAGTGATGAATTTTGCCTCGGCAGAGTAATAGGTATGAGGCTTGAGGGTTCCAGTAGTTATTACTAAGGGGTGGAGGTTGCTAGTCAGCTTGGTTAACCTACTTCTGTATATCAAGCATTGTGAATATAACTGCAAGTCCATAATCCAGGCATCACAAACCCATCCCCTCCATGCCCATGAAGGAGCTGAAAGATGATTCACAGTAGACTTGAGGTCTGCACTGTCACTGAAAACTCTGTGCCCCCTTAGACAAGAGCCAGGCCATGGAAATTAAGGCACAGGAGACTTTAGAAACTGATTATTGGTGTTCTAGAGGGATTACTGGGGCTGCTTTAGCTTATATTAATAGCACTCAGTACTTTTCCAGCTCAAGGGTGTGTATAAAAAGATGGAATTAAGCCATAATTACTATACAGCTCTTTGGGCAAAGTCAAGGCCATCAGCTGTGGTGTTTGACATAGCTGTATAGTATTATTACATATGTACAATTCTTCATGTTCTTTTTTTTTTTTTTATTCCTCCTTTATGCTCTCATAGTTTTGATATCCTTATTTGTTTATGCCCTCATCTCAATTTTGCTGTTAGCTGTGAGTTTGCAGTTTGCTCTGTGGGTAGCATAGCAAGCCCCTTCTTTTTATGAGGAAGGCTGACATTGATAGAAATATGTATGACTTTTTTAGGTAACAGACTGGTTCCAAGACTTTTGCAGCTTGCAGGGCATCTCATTAGCTAGACAAGCAGAGAACCGAATGGCTTTGTTCCAAGAACTGAGGAGATTTCATACCCAATACCTTACCTTCCCAAAACCTTACCACCCTCAATACCTTACAGAATCACAGAATCAATTAGGT
>NW_008656251.1:21615-24295 GCF_000695815.1 Acanthisitta chloris | reverse complement strand
GCTGTCAGGTTTGGGAGTGGGAGAATAGCTCTACACGGGGATTACTCCGAGCTGGAAATTGCCAGCAGCATGGGGAGCGTGGCAGCAGCCGTGAGCCCTGAGCCAGGCAGCAGATGGAAATCCGTGCGGTTGCGGCTTCCAGCATGTGTTGGGTCCAGCCCCAGCTTTCCCTGCGAAGGGTTCCTGGGTTAAAGTGCTGGCAGGGAGGATCTGGGGCTGGATTTGGGTTTAGTGAAAGCGCAGGCAGGAGCAATGACCGCTGTCGTCAAACCCCCTTTTTTGGCTGTGCCCCCATCTCCCGGGGGAGATGACCCCTCTCTTCCCTTCCCAGCCACCCGCACTGATTTTTATTCCAATCTCACCGAACCACCCTCCCTGTGGGTTTGGAGGTGAGCATCTCTGGCTCCAGGAGCTGCTCCTGCAGCTGTGAGCAGCATTCAGTGCCAGGCATGGATGTGCACGGCCACCCGCTGCCCCGTCACGCAGCATCACTGCTGCAGATGGGGCAGGACAGAATCTCACGCTGGGGCAGGTTATTCCATCCATTCCACATGTTCTTTGCTGTGCTGATATAATTGCTGTTGCTGTTATGTCTGAGAGCATCCCAGTTTGGCATGGAGCCCTTGCTGTGTGTGATGCCTGGAGCAGTGCAGTTCCTGGAGTCACGCTGTGACTGTGTGGTGATGGCACAGAACCACAGGGGAAACAAGACTTCTACCATTAGGGGAAAGGTAGAGTGGGAGCTGCAAGTATGAGGAGGTGTCTGCACTGAGGGTGAGATTTCAAAAGCAATGGAAATGTTGAGACTTTTTTGGCCTCCCTGGGCTGTGCATCTCAGCAGAGTCCCATACGGATTCCTCACAGCAATTCTTGCCAGCAGTTTCTCTTCCCGTTGAGTAGCTGGTGGGTGTGAACAGGCTGAGATGGGGTGGGAAAGGGATGTTCAGTCCCTTTCACTGGGGATCTCATAGGGTAGCAGGTACCAGTGAGGCTGGGGCATGTCACCTGGATGCTCAGCTGGGCCCTCTCACCCTCTGGCAGCTGGGAACCTCTGTTCCCTGAGGATCATGCAATGTTTTGGGTTGGATGGGACATTTAAAGCTCATCTCTTTCCACCCCCTGCCATGGGCAGGGACACTTTCCATTAGACCACGCTGCTCAGAGACCCATCCAAACTGGCCTTGAATTTTTCCAGGGATGGAATATCTATCGCCTCTCTGGGCACCTTTAGCCAGTGTCTGATGGCTTTTCCCAGCTATCTGCAACCTTTGGCACTGCCCAAACACCTCGGGACAGGGACCTTCTGCAGTTGCAGTTTTTAGAAACAACCTTATCTGAACATCTCATCTTTCCTCTCAGGGCAGCATGAGCCCTTGTGCACTGCAGCACAGTGAAAAAGATGTAGGGGATGGACTTTACAATAAGATGGGGAGTGTTGTGTCCCACATATTCTTCCTCATGGGAGAGGAGAAAGAAGAGCCTGGGGGTTTGAGGTCTATGAAAAGAGGCACCTGTGGATTCCTTGCTGCTCAGAGCTGGCTGCAGAGGAGCTGTGCCTGCTTTTATTATGCAAACCTGGAATGATATAGCTGGCATTCTGCAAGCCTTGGAGAGGAGCTGTTTTTTGTAGCAAACTCCTTGGAAAAGACTGGACACAGAGATGCCAAACAGGCCATGGATAGTGCAATGCTCCATCAGGAGCAGGATAGAGTGGTGCCTCTGGCCGTGGTGGTGGAGGTTTGGGTGCCTAATTCCCCAGAGGGATGCCGAGTACAGCAGGGAAGCCCACTGCCCTCCAGTTGGAGAACATGGGGACCACGGCTTGGGGGACTAGGAAAGGCAGGGTGCGTGTGGGTGGCTGCTGCAGCATCTACCCATCGCCCACCACGCTTTGAGAGCTGATGCGGGGGAGGAGAGTGGCAGCCGGTCCCTAAGAAACCAGGCTCTCATTACCTCCCCAATAGACATCCATTGGCTGGGCACCAGATCGTGCTCGAGGGATGCGTATCGGGTGGCCGTGGCTCGCATTATCGGACGGCTTCCCCGCTCCGATTCTGTCCATGTGTCCCTGCGATGGGGATCAGGTTACAGGACCTTCACAAAGCACCAGCCATGTATTATTCAGCCACTGCGCTACCGTAGATGTTGGCATGCAGAGCTGAGCCGACCCAGCCTCGCTCCTGCTTGGGTGAGGTGGGCCCCTGTCAGTGCCTGCGTGGGGGATGATGCTGTAAATCACCCCCATGGATGATCAGGATGTGAGCAGAAGGCTGGCAGAAACCACCCAGTGGTACCTGACTCCAGGAATGCTTTATATAGCACAAGTGAAACCAGTCCCATGAATTCCTGTTAGAGGGATGAGCGTCTTACCGCATGTGCCACTGGACCATGGGGAACCTCTCAGCAGATCAGACCGTGGGAGATGGGTCTGACCTCCAAGACTGCCAGGGGAACAGGAGGCCAAAAGCTTATCAGTGGGATAAACCTCATCCCTGAGAGGGTCCGTGTTTGGGAGAGATGGGTGGGGGGAGCAGCCAATGGGATCTTGGCCATGGCTCTTTGTTCAGGGTGTCATTCACAGCTCCTGGCTGTCAGCGTCAAGGACCCAGAGATGTTTAGTGAATGAGAAGCATTCAAGGCAGAGTGAAATGAAGTATTTCTGCACTGTTCTCTGGGGATA
>NW_008656251.1:13020-21586 GCF_000695815.1 Acanthisitta chloris | reverse complement strand
GAAATGTTGTTTTTTTGACACTTGGGATTGGTGGGAGAAATCTGTTCGGATGAAATTTCAGTTGGGAAACAACCAGAGAAATGAAAGTGATCAGAGTTGATGGCAGTGAAGTTGGGTTTCATTACAGTCAGAACTGAGTATTTGTATTTTGTTTCCACATCAACTTTGTTTTAATTCATTAAACTTACTTTGCTTTCACAGTTTTCTTCCTTAAAAAAAAATCCAGTAAAAACAAAAGTGGATCTTCCAAAGCTATCACATTGGAAGATCCCATTCAGGTCAAGCCAGTCTCTCCTATTGCCTTTCTCCAAATACCATCTTTTCCAGGAAAACCCAGTCTCATCATCTTTCATCAATCAGAATTCCAAGATCCTGCATTGCTCTGTGTTTCTCACTGACACACCTGTAGAATTATCTCTCCCAAGAAGCAAAGACATAAAAAGCATCAGAGTTCTGTGCAGGAGGTAGGTCTCTGGCAGCACCATGGGTGGAATAACATCTCATGGCTTCCCAGTTTATGCCATCCAAGTTTTGGGATGGATTGGTGCAGCTTTTGTGTTTCATTTTCCACCATGTCTCTTTCTGTGGGTGGTTGGGACATGAAGCAGGAGAAGAGGATGGAAACACTAGCAAGATTCCCAGTTTTGCAAGATTTTAAGTCTGAAATCCTGTGGAGACCAGGAGTTTCTAGATCATCAGGTCCATGGAGAAGTTTCCACTTTTGGCACCAACGGTGGTTCCCAAAGGATCTAACAAAAACAGGCCTCCTGTTCTCCTCTCTCTGCCTTCCAGAGGAGGCTGATGGGGCTCATAGGCTCCATCACCATCCAGCTATCCTTTCCCACCCTCCTGCACCCAGGCTTACTTCCCAGATGGAGCTATGTTGGCAGAAGGACAAGTTGCCCCTTCCACACTGCACTCTGCAGCTTCCCTGGCCGAGCCTCGCTGGCCCTGCGTTTTATTTCTCAATGGACAAACTTACCAGAGATGTCTTGGGTTTTTAAAAATAGTTAATATTTAAATATTAATTGAGCCATTAATTACATCTGAGCCCCAGAACAAAACAGCTGTGAATAATTAATGAGAGGGCCTATGGTAAATGCCTCTAATAATTCACAAAGCGACTGAACCAGGTATTTTCAGAGCATTCAGTAGGAGGAGAGGCAAGGAGAGGGGAGGCAAGGAAATGCAAGAACATCAAGGGAAGGGGCTAAAAGGTGACATGGAGCATTATGGGCTGTTTGGTGCTCTTCTTTCAAGGCTTTCTCAGCATTATTTGAGCACCCTGGTCTAGTGGAAGGTGTCTCTGCCCATGGCAGGGGGCTGAAACTGGATGGCCTTTAAGGTTCCTCTGAACCCAAACCATTCTGGGATTCTGTGGTTTTTCATCTCCATAACATCCATCTGCTGGAGATAGGATTTCCTCTGTGATTTGTAGTGGGGAAACCGAGTCACAGGGAGGTTGAGTCTCCCACAAAGGCAGACTTAAGAAGACAACCAGGACTTCAGACACCCTCTCCCAGAGCTGCATCTCAGATATTTTGGACTGTGACTCTGAAAAACCAGGGTCTCTGGTAGAGGTCCTAGACTGCACAGAGGTAGTTTCTGTCTAATCAACCTGCCATGCAAATGTGACCAGTCCATAAGCAGAAGAGGTTTTTATTTCCACCCTCCCTTTCCCCCTCCTCCAAGATGTTTCAGCACCCACTCTGGAGGATGCAGTGAGGAAGGTGACGCTCTGTAAATATATGCACATACTATACAGGGCACAGTAAAGGACTAATATAGGGCATTGGTACTTAATAACTGTAATCATTAATTACAGGTGGTTTGAGCCTCAAGGAAGGCCCAGGACTTCAGCACTGAACACACATGGCCAGACAACAGAGGTGTGCCCTGTGCCTCCTGGAGCTGAGCATCTTAATGGCCCCTTTGTGCTCTGGTTTGTTTGTGCAGGAGAGTGTGACTAATGACCCCATTCACAAAGCACAGCTTCTCACTGGAGCTGCCAAGGTCTTGGAGGCAGTGAGACTGCACCTCCTGTAACTGCCTGCAAGCCCCATGTCTTGGAGGTGATCACTGGGTCTCCCTCCACCACTGCTGGAGAGAGGATTGTGCGCAGCAAGGCACATCCTTGGTTTAGGTTGAAAGGGACCTTAAAGAGATCATCTCGTTCCAAACCCTGCCATGGGCAGGGACACCTTCCACTAGACCAGGTTGCTCCAAGTTCTGTCCAACCCAGCCTGGAACACTTCCAGGCATGGGGCAGCCATAGCTTCTCTGGACAACCTGTGCCAGTGCCTCACCACTCTCACAGGGAAGAGCTTCCTTCTAATATCTAATCTCAATCTACCCTTCTTCAGTTTGAAGCCATGCCCCCTTGTCCTGTCACTCCAGGTCCTTGTTCAAAGTCCCTCTCCAAACTCTCTTGGACCCCCTTTAGGCACTGGAAGGGGCTCTATGGTCTCCCCAGAGCATTCTCTTTTCCAGGCTGAACACCTCCAGCTCTCCCAGCTTGTCTCCAGGGAAGAGGGGCTCCAGTCCTCTGAGCATCATCATGTCCTTTGGACTTGCTCCAGCAGGTCTTTCTGGTGTTGAGGGCCCTGACACAAATCATGCTCTGTCGGTGCCCATCTCACTCAGTATCTAGAGAAAGCCCAGGCAGCTAGTTTGGAATTCCCTTTAGGCACTGACATTACAAAAGGGGAATCCCAGCTCTGACTATGCAACAGGCAGCTGAGGATGGCTTTTCCTTGCTCGCAGTTGCAGTGAGTAATAATCACGTCACAGTCAGAGAGCAGACATGTAGGGATGTTTTATGATCCCATTTTCCAGTGCTGCAGTCTCTGCTGTTGAGTGATAACCCTGTCATCACTCTGCAGTTGATTGACAACCATTAAATGTGTGCAGGCTGCATCCTCCATGGTAGCCCTATGGATAGATGACACGCACCCCACTGTCACCAAAGCAGCTTCTCTTTGCAAGGGGTGAAAATGATACAACTCACCATGTGCTTGAAAACTGTGACCCTCTCAAGCGTCTTAACGACCGTGTAATCAGCGAGCATCAGGGCCTGGCTAATGAAGTGGTGTCACTCTGCCTCAGCCACAGAAAGTGTTCACTAAATGTGTCTTTGTTCCTTTTAACAGATGAAAAATTCAGGCCCCTTCCTCAGCTTATTGACCTCATACAAATACAGGAGAGAAGGACCTGGAGCCCTTTCCATCTCTAATAGCATGATATCCACCATTTGAGTTCTATAGAGAATTTAAAAATGGCTCAGAATAATTACTATCAATGTCTATTTCTCTGTCTATGTGGATGAAGCATTTATAAATTAACCAAAAACACTTGCAAATCTGCATAACCAGTTACCCATGTTCCTAATGCTTTCAATTTATCCTAATAGACATTTAATGAATACTTTATAAAGCCTTAGATGGGGAATTTTAAAATCAATGGTGCTATTTTATTGCTGTTTGGATTATCTTTATTTGGACAGTGTCTCAGCTCTCTGATGCCCATTGATTTCAGGCCTTGATCAATGAAACCATGTTTCAGCTTAAATACATTGAGATGCATGAGAGGAGGTGGAGCTGGGGGTGAAGGGCTCTTTTGCAGGTGAGGCACAGCCAAACTTACACCCACGGCTCAGACTAAGGGTAGCACAGGTAATTCTAGATACTGGTCTTGCTCAGGTCTCCTCTTAGTGTGGCTTCTGGTCTAACAATGATTAATTATCTTCAAAGCACCTCTACTCTGGAGGGGATACTCAGCAGATCTGGGCGTCTGCTTTTACTCAAGTTGACTCAGTCCCAGGTGAGGGGGTTTTATCCCCGTTCAAATCACAGAAATTCTCCTAAATACCTCTGAAATCCTTGTTGGAGTCACCATGTGTTGTGACAACTATGCCCAGAGCTGATGCATAGACATGAAGCTTAACAGCTTCTACCATCAGTAGCAGCTCATTCAGTTCCACATCCATTGATTTCCCTGTTCTGTCTCAGATTCCCTCCAACCTGTCTGGGTGTGGGTGGATCCTGTGGCAAAATGGATGAGGGTGACAGTGGGCACTCTGGGGAAGAGCTGTCTGATAGAGGAGACATTGTGATTTTTCCTTCAATTTGAAATCAAAATCAAACAGCAAGGCAGCATGGAATATTTTTTCCCCTGTCTGGAGTTGTTGCAAATTTCACTGAGTTTGTCAAACTGTGAATGACATAGAAACATAGAATAGTTTGGATTGGAAGGGACTTTTAAAGGCCATCTAGTCCAACTCCCTGCCATAAGCTAGATCAGGTTGCTCAGAGCTCCATCCAACCTGGCCTTGAACACTTCCAGGGATGGGACAGCCACCACCCCAAGGTACTGCATGAAATATGAGCAAAGGGAGTCAATGTGTCAGCTAGGAAAAGGGAAAGAAACATCTCTTGGGAGGTAATGCCACCAAACTGAATAGAAAGTGGTGGGTCCCTTCCCACCAGGGACAGGTAAAACTTCTCAGCCAGCCAACAGGAGCTGCTGCCTGCTGGGACCTGAATCCACAGCCCCCTGACATAGGAGGTCATGGTGACGCACTTCCCAATGGACCCGCTATATTTTCTATCAATCCCTTGAAAACTCACAAGAAAAAGGACTGAAGTTGCAATGTCTTAACCATGGGACTCAAGTCACAATCACACGCACCTCTGTGTGGATATTGAATTGTTCCTAGCCAAGTGGAAGAGGTTTCACAGGAGTGGAGAGCTCTGAGTCCCAGAATAGTCTGAGGCCAGGATTAAGCTCTAGCAGGAGTGACCTGAGTGTAAGTCCCTTCAGGAAGTGATGGGAATCATGCTCAAGGCTTCTCCTGGGATACTGAAGCTTTCTGTCATGAAAAGATAATCTTTTCTCATCACTGTCCTTGTGAACATCATGTACCTAAGTCCTGCCATCCATCCACCCTCCTTTGCTCTTGTGACACTCACCTGCTTTGCCTGGCCAGGCTGTTTTTACTTGACTTGGGAAGTTTTCAGCTTTAGGCAAGAAAATCCCAAATCAGATAATTTCTGAAACGTTCCTTCTTGCTCTCTCTCTGCAGTTCCTTCACTCACCCCTGCAGCCTCTGCCTGTGGAGCCCTGCTCTTGTGTCAGGGCCATGGCTCAGCTGCACCCTCATGCTAATGCATTGCTCAGGGCACTAATTAGGACTCCCAGGACCCAGTGCACAGTGGGTCCAGCCCATTGCGTGTCTGCTGGGCATGGTCAGAGCTCACACACAGCTTTGCGTGAGCCCTCACTGACCCGCGAGCAGCAGCATGTCCACTCACCTTAGCCTGCTGTGGAGCTCTGTGCTGGATGCTTGGCTTGTAGAGAGCCAGTTTTGTCCACAAAGTCTCATCCCAGAGCCTTCTGCACCTCCTTGTGGGGACCTTTCTGTTCCTGAGTAGCTCATGCCCTTGGGGAACACACTAGCTCCAGGGCTGGACCACTCACTCTCCGGGCAGGAAGCTGATGGATCTGGTTAATCCTCTCCACCGCCTCTGTGCATCCTGTCCCCTTCCAGCCCTCCAGACCTATTCTCCCTCCAGCTCTTTTCTGCCTCCAGAATGGACATCCCAGCATTTTGGAATTCAAAGATCAACCACTCTGTCCTCTGCCCTTCATCGTCACAATGCCTGCAGGGCACACACCACGTTAATCTGCTGGCAGCTGACCTCCCCAGGGACAGGGGATAAGAAAGGGAACAATATGGGAAGGTCTGTGGGTCAGCCCATGGCCTGGAGGGTTCTTAACCCTTTTCTCCCCTGACTCCCCCAGGTCCTGCCTGGAAGAATTCCGCCTGTTAGAATGGACAATGAAGACTTACACATGAAAGTCAAATAAACCATCCCACTCAGATATTCCCCCATCCTGTTCCTGAAATATATGGGGAATCTCTCCTGTAGGGCTGAAGCAGAGATCTGGGGATCTCAGGGGATCCGCAAGGATTTTACATCTTGTTTTTGTTGGTGGCAAGTTTAAAATCTGTGTCTGTTATGTGTCCAAGTCCAAGGGCAGTGGAGGTGACCACAGACGTTTCGCTGAAGCAACCTTCACCTGGCATGAGACTTCTGTTTGCACCATGTAGCTATTGAACATGCAAGGACTGAGCCCATGTCAGGGGTTTTCTTCCAAGCTGTGCATTGCTTTTCAGATGGACGTTATCCTTCAGGGAGACATGCCCCTACGCCAAGTGGCAGGGCCACCCAAGGGTGGGCAGTCACATCTGGGCTGCTCACCTGACTGCTCTGAAGATGACCACAGTAGGAAAGGAAAAGCACTGGCCACCAGCCTCTGAGTGACCGGAGCCCCAGGGAGGGCACAGAGAGAGCTGGTGCCATTAAGGACCGGAAAAAGGGGGTTAGAAATAACCTGAGCCATGGGGCGGCTTTGATCTCATTCCCCAGGAGATGCAGGACACAGGCGCCGTGAGAGCATAGACAGCTTTGTCTCCTCTGAAAGGACAGAAACCTGCCAATGGGATAAACTTTCCCTGCTTTAGCTGCTCGGCTGACACCCCGCGCTCGCTCTCCCCGGAGGAGAGAGGACAAAGCATGCTCCTGTCACCAGATAGCCCTGTGAGGGCTCCCGGCTGCTGCGGCTGGGGGCACGGGGAGGCTTCGGTACTGCCTGGAGAGCTTGGCTGAACTGCTGCCCAAGTGCCATTTCAGCTCAGCCCTCCTTTGTCCACAGAACAAAACCAGCCGCACCGTACAGCTGCTGCTGTGCTCGCAGGCCATTGTCACCTGAAGAGGTGCTCAGAGCTGAAATTGCCTCCTGTTTCCTACCCATGGATGTTGGTGCTGAACCTGCACCTCCAGATCATGTCCCGAACACTCCACCCTTCCCCTACACCTGGCTGGCAGAGCATCACGCTGGGCTTTCCCCCTGCCCTGCCCTCCACTGGTGTGAGAGGAGGAAGAGCAGGGGGTCGAGGGTGGGATAATTCTCTACGGCAGCAGCGACAGTGACAGTGCATCCACATTCCATATACATCCATGACTTCCAGTGAGTTGTGGAAGTATCTGGGACTGGTGGATGAGACACTCATTTATTCAGGCAAGCTTTACTGCCTGCGGGTCTCCCAGAAGCAAAGCAATTTCCTCAAGTGGCTTTGACACTTAGAATTAGTCCTTGATTTCCTTTTTGCTAATTTCCCTTCCCTGCTCCAGGAGGGTCAGGATTGAAGATGCTCCTGTGCCTCATCAGGGCTGTCTCATGTTGGCACTTGCCTCCTCTCCCAGTCCAGCCCAGTGCAGCTCCTCCAGAATTCATGGGAACAAACTTTTTGGTAGGACAAGGGGGAATAGTTTTAAACTGAAGTAGGGTCAGTATAGGTTAGATATTGGGATGAAATTCTTCCATGCGAGATTGGTGAGACACTGGCACAGGCTGCCCAGGGAAACTGTGGCTGCCCTATCCCTGTAAATGTTCAAGGCCAATTGGACAGAACTTGGAGCAACCTGGTCTAATGGAAGGTGTCCCTGCCCATGGCAGGAAGCTGGAACTAGGTGACCTTTAAAGGTTCTTCGAACCCAAGCCATTCCGTGATTCTATGAATCTCTGCAATGGGTCAGCAGAGGATTTCGTCTCCAGCCCATGCTGGTGATACTCCTTGGAGGCATCAAGTGAGCCACAGCTCCTGTTGCCCAGGTAAACAGAAAAATTGTGCAGTGCCAGGAATGACATTCCTGTTTCAGGTGGTCTTGGTGATGCTGGTGTGGGTTCAATGCTGGTCAGCAGCTGTTGGCTGAGTGGGGCAGAGCATGGGAAAGACATGGAGCGAGACAGGATTTGCAGAGCGGCGAGGAAACAGAAATCCACCTACAGATACTCAGGACACAGCCTGGAGACGTTCACTTGACACTGTGTTGATGACACGACCTCTTTCTGCATAGACTTCCACCTTGTGAACATCAAAGCACAACTGTCTCTGTGAAATTGAGGGATTGTGCCCAAATCTTGCCTGAATTCAGGAGTATCTAACAGGGCTGTGGACTTAGAGTACTGACCTTGGAGTCAGAGCAGAGGCAGAAATATGGCAGCAAGATCACAATATGTAAAAGCAGAACCTTCCAGGTGAATCTTTGCCAGCTCACTATGCTGCCTTGAATGCTGCCATCCCTGGTTGAGGCTTTTCTCAATAGCAAGTGTTGACATGTTTTTCATTTCACAATGATTGTTTGGAATGAATCCTGCTTTTTCTGGACATAGAAACAATTCCAGTAGCTGGAAAAAGTTGAAATGAAGGTGGCAAGTACCAAAATTACCTGCAAACTTAATGTCAGTCCCTGATGATCTATGATTAAACTTTTTTCTTTTCATGCACATTTGACTTTAATTTAAATTTTGTTTTATAATTCTGCTTAGAAACTGAAAGAATATACATAAAACCCAGACCCTACCAGTCTTCCTAAGGAATAGAGAATCGGATTCTGCTTCAAAGAAACACAAATTTTGTGTAAGGCTGAGATATTTTTGGCAGGAAAAGGACCAGGGTGATCTGGCTAATGAGCACCAGAGCAACAAGTATAGCTCATGTAAA
>NW_008656251.1:6004-12994 GCF_000695815.1 Acanthisitta chloris | reverse complement strand
AGGGAATAACCCAATATTAAAGCTGCTCAGGAATAATCCAATATTAGACATACTCAGGAAAACCAAATAGTTTTTACTTTCATCAGATAATCACAAACTGACATCCTGGGAGTAATTAGGAACCCAAACAAAAGCACATTCAGAAGAAAGCTAAAAGGAGGTGAGAAAATAAAGAGAAAATGTGGGCAGGAGGTAAAAAAAAAAATTAGTTTTTAGGTTCTTGATTTTCCAGTAAATAAAGGAATTTTCTAAGGAATCGGAGTGTTTCCCGTGAAGACTTCTGTGTATTCACAAGGGTACTTTGTGAAAATGAAAGCTGCAGTGAAAATATTTTGTTTCCCACTTACAAAAGTTCTTTGGGGGCTTAAATCAGAACGAATCTTTCCAGAGCGAGGTCTGGAGATATTTTGGCTGTCCTCAGGGCTGGGAGTGGATCCCTAATGCCAGGAGCTGAGTCTTAAGTCCCGGCTGGGGGGTTTTGGAACCAGATCCACTCCCAAAGAGTACAGAGGGGCTCCCTACCTTGGTGGACTGCCTGCTCTGTGTGTGGATGTTAAACGAGGGATGCTCTTGGACATGAAAATGCTCTTGTACGTGAGGGATACTCTTGGACACAAAGATGCCCTAGGGCTGGGTGCACCAGGGATGTCCCCCATGGATCAGAGCAAAGTTGTTCTGATTTAAACCCATCCACCCTGCTCCCATCCTTGGCATCCTCAACTTGGCCTCCCTCCCCCCACATCCCCCTCCTCCCCCTCCCAGGAGCCGTGCAAGCCCCGACTCCTCCTAGGGGTAATTGAAGCAGCACGTAGAGCATATGGCCAGGCAGGGATCCCTGCTGGTGCACCAGCTGTGAACTGGGTGCTGGGGGGAGTGGGTGGGAGAGGCTCTGTCTCCCTGTCTGGCTGCTGCCTCTGCCCAAACATTATCCAAATGACACATCTTAAGGAGATCTGAGCTTTGGGGTCTTGCTGCTGGCTGGGTGATGGTGGTGGTGGTCCAGGTTTCATGCTGGGCATCCCTGCATTGCTCCCTTCTCTTCACATCCCCTGTGATGGTGCTGCCCCTCAGGCCTCTCCAGCCTGGGTACTCTGTGCCATTCTCCTGCAAGGTCCCAGTTCAGATGTGGAATTTGAGGTCCCAGGTGGTGCTGTGGGGCAGCTTGTGGGTTTGATAAGCACCTGGCAGCAGACACCCAGGAGAAGGGTCCCCTTGTTTCCCATCAGAAGACCCTGACTTTGTATGTGACCTCATTCCATCTGCTGCAGACCCCTTCCACTGCCCTCATAGCTCATCCCTAGCTCCCCCAAAGTTGTGTTCCTTCCAGGGATCCCCAAGCCCCTGTGGGGTGCAGAAGCTGGGAGGCACTGCCTTGCAGTGGGAGATGTGTTCCTCCGAGGATGGTCCTGCTGCTGCAGATCACTCCCCTCCTCCCATGTGGGTGGAGGTAGTCAGGGGACAGCAGGATGCAGGTGGATCTGGGTATGCATGTCAGGTGCCACAAGCACCATGGGAAGCCCTAACACTGCCCAACCACCTGGAAGCATCCTAGATTCCAG
This sequence comes from Acanthisitta chloris, assembly GCF_000695815.1. Taxonomy (NCBI): domain Eukaryota; kingdom Metazoa; phylum Chordata; class Aves; order Passeriformes; family Acanthisittidae; genus Acanthisitta; species Acanthisitta chloris. Next base: position 11,435 of record NW_008656251.1, on the reverse strand, counting down.
AGCCAGGTCCTCTGCAATGTGGACCACCACCATCCCCAGCTCCACATATAAACATGTCCCCTCTCAGGACCCTCTCAATAGGGGTCTGCTGGGCACTGACACCCCACTAACTCCTGTCTGTGCCTGAACAAGCAGATAAGGTGCAGCACTGAGTGGCATGTCCTACCAGGAGTGAAAGGTCTGCAGGGTTCCCCAGGGTGGCAAAGTGAGATCCCTGCTCCCAGTTGCAATGCCTGTTTTGTGGTGTTATAACCACTGGCATTCAGACATCAGGTGTTTCCAAGCCATCTCTCAGAGGTACACGTGACCTGAGGAGATGTTTGAGGTGGATGTGGCCCCCTGGAGCCCACTCCATCACTGCCTTCAAGAGCTGCATGAAGAGTAAGGTCTGTGTGAGAGCTGGGATAGGAAAGTCTAAGCTTTTCCCTGAATCCTCCAAAGAACTGGAATTATATTGCCCGGGATAGAGACCAAATCTTTCCTTATGCATTACCCTGGAACTAGATTTAGTTCCAGTGCCTTCTTCTAGCCTACACTGAGTACATTGCCAATGCTACCTTTGATGGAGGGACTTGCCATTCCTTCTGTTTCCAGGGCTGCCACAGCCTTCATCTAGCCACTGGGAATGGTTTCATCTTCCTGGTCAGGTCTGGTTCCCTCAGGAAGAGACAAATGTCCTTTTTCCAGCTTTTCTCACTAGCTGGTGGAGCCATGGCCCAGTGGACTATGAGATGGAGATGAGTGGTACAAGACAACAGGAACCAACTCTGGACCACCTGGCTTACAGTATAACTGGGATTCCCTCCAAGGTAGAAGCTTTTGGGACAGGACATCTCTACATTTCAGAATCACATCTCCATGTCCTGTCAAAAGCTGAGGAAGTGCAAAAGGTTCCAGTTCCTCCAGCACCCACTGGGCTCATCTTCTAACATGATCTCAGAGCTTCTCCTTTGGGTGTAAGGATGATGTCCCAGCCACCCATGCTGGGATCCCAGCTGGCTCTCCATGCAGGGAGGGGGCAGGGGGGATTCTGTATTGAAAGGAGAGGGACTTCATTTGGGCCAATTATTCTCAAACTGAGGTGGAGGAAGCCGTCATTTCTGTGTTTCCTTTTTTCCCCCTCTTTTTACATTTGTTGTGTGTGTTTTTTTAACACTCTGGCAATGGCTGAATATCACACAAGTGCCCTGTCAAGAGATATATTCAATAAACACTTGACACCCAAGCTCAGGAATACATGGCCCGTGGCAAACATGAATTATTCAAATGGAAATCAAGATAATTTTGCTTCTAACTCAGAAAACCAAGACTCTCTCTTTCCTTCCTTGTTTTTCCTCTCTTCCTCTCCTCATTTTCTTCCTATTCTTTCTTTCTTTTTATTTTCTTATAATTTCTTTCTTATTCTTTCTTTCCCCTTCTCTCCCCTGCTGGAAATCCTCACTGCATTCATTTCCAGGGAACTGCCCTTGCTAAGTAAGCCAAGGTGAGGACCAGGAGGAACCTCCTCCATTGAATGAGGAGATGTTCTGCATGTTTGCCCTCTGGAGCAGTTGTATCTGTTTGGCTAGGGCTCATGATGGTGGGACTCCCGTGACCAGGTGCCATGGAGAGGCTATGGCAGTGAGACATTGGATCATCCAGCTAAAAACTCATCTCTCAGTCAAACATGACTTGTTTAGGAGAAGCAGAATGGCACAGCTGACCTCTGGGATGTCTTTCCTGCATGACTGGGCCTTTCCTCTGCCCAAGGCAGTCTCCTGTCAGCTGTGGGAGTTGGTTAGAATGGGGTGGGATGGTGGAATGATTCTGGGAGCTGCCTGGGATCCCTGCTCTAGAAAGACCTGGGCTGGACTCTTGAGACCAGGGATTAGAAGTAGGCTGCAGAGCTGAAAGAATGTAGATCAGGGTCACAAAGTAGAGATGGTGGCAATGCCCAAGGCAAGAGGAAAGGAAGGGACTTCTATTCCTACTTTTCCTCATTATCTCCCATTACCTTCCTCTCCCTCTCTCATTTCATACAAATCTGGTCTTGAGCCAATCAGCTCTAGGTGGTACCAAAGGCATTGGCTCATGGAAGCTCTTCCACAGCCTGGGACTCAGTGGGACACTGAGAAGAGCTAGAGGTGACTCTCAAGAAGGCTTTAGAAAAGGGATGCCTTGGTCACACTGAGGGAAGCAGAGGGGACTTTATTCTATTTCCTCCCCCCATCTAGAACATCCCTTTCCAGGTGTTCATGGATTTCTCTTCCATAGACTGATGAAGCTTTGGCCTCTCTGCTGACTAAAACCTTGGTGCTGGGGAGTGCGGCCTGCACAGATGTTGGCTGAGATTCCCCACTGAATCACGGCACAAAAAAAGAACCAGAAGAGTTTGTGCAGAAACTTGCTGGCTTTTGTTCTGGTGTTTGGAGCCCTCCAGAAACACAAAGAACTGTTCAAAGCAGCACTTCAGGGCCATTACAGGCTCTGAGGTGGGCAGACACATGGAGCTATGCTGGTCCCATTAAGTTTCTTCAGTGCTTTAGACGCCATGGGGCTGCAAGATAGGTCAGAGGAAAAGCAATCCCACCAGCAGTCCATGGGGGCCTCAATCCCACCAGAAGCCCATGGGGATCTTAATCCCAGCAGCAGTCCATGTGATCTTAGCCCCACCAGCAGTCTATGGGACCTCATCCACCAGGTCCTGGCAGACCCTGATAGCAGGTAGGACAGTGAAGATGCTTTTCATGGTTGCTTTCCTCTGGTCAAAACTGTTAACTATTTGACAGCTCCCCTTCCTCCTTTCCCCGGTAACATTCCCCCCGGGCAGGACTAGGCTTCAGCCAGCTCCATCCTTCCTTCCTCTCCCATTTTCCAACCCTGTTGGCAAGGCTGGAGCTTCCCTGCTCCCGGTGAATGGCCGTGGTTACTTGTGAGGTTGGGACTGGCTGTCAGCCAGTCCCAGCCCAGCAGCAGGGATCTAATAGCCCCGGCGCCAGGCATTTAAGAGGAAGGAGAATATAGGTCATCAGTGACATCATCTCTCGGAAAGGTGGGGGGGTGGTGAGAAGAGAGGGGGAAGCAATCGTTTAAATTTGGAGAGGAGCTAACTGGAAATTTGGGCCATCAGGAGAATAATGGGCCGAGAGGAAGAGAGGGGGATATTAATAGATCTGGTTTCTGTAAGAGCTGGAGCAAGTAGCAAGGGATGGAGAACCACAGAGAGCCTCCACATTGGCAGGAGTAGGCTGTAAGCCCCCAGGGGCCTGGGAGCATCCGCCTGGATTCTTGTGTGGCCACTCCATGCAAAACCTCTCTCTGCATCTCAGGACCCTAGCAGGTCTCTCTTCCTGCTCCACAACAGGTGGTCTTCCATCCCTCCTCCACTCCATCCTGACTGTCCCTGCTTCCTAGCCACAACCACCACTCCACTAAACTCTGTGAGAAACTCCAGTGGTTCGTGGGGACCACGGTGGAGTTTGGTGCAGAGGGCCTACTTGTTCCTATCTGCCCAGCTGCTGGTGCCATCCAAGCCCAGTTCCTTCCAACTGCAACCCCATGTGTTTCCATGCTAAACCATGTGGATGCAACATCCCCACACAACTTTTGGTTTCATTTGTAGATTAAGATCTGTGATGGCCTCTCTCTGCTCATTCTGTAGGGCCTCAGAGAGTCTGTGGTGTCTCCATCCTCAGAGACATTCAAACTTTTCTGTATAAAGCGCTGAGCAGCCTGCTCTGACTGGCCCTGCTTCAAACAGGGTATTGAGCTGGATACCTTCATGCATCTCTTCCAAATCAGAGAATCCATGAATGCTTTGGTTTGGAAGGGACTTTAAAGATCATGTAGTTCCAGTCCCCAAATCTGGGACACAACCGATTCAGAGGGCAGAGGATCTGCAGACACAAACCCACCTGGGGCAGGACTTGGACATCCTTTTCCAGAGAGAAGCACAGCTCCACCTTGCATCATCTCCCTCAGTCAACAGACATCTGAGAGTGCACATTCTGGGTGCCACAACTCTCTTGACAATATCTTACATGGCCAGTGTAAAGCTAACTGGGGATGCTCTTGAGGGGTATCACAAGTCCCAGCGAGCAGCCTGCATGTGTCAAGAGTGGTGAGTGGTGGGGACACAAGCTGTGCCTCAATTTTCTACCTCTGGACCAAACACTCTCCAATCCTGAAGATTATTCTGTCCTCCCAAGCTCTCCCTGTGCCACCTCAATGAATTTCCACTGCCCATGGGGCTGAAAGAGATGCAGGAGCTGAATATGCATGAAGAGGGGAGGGAGAAAGGCAGGGGGTGTTCCCCTTGTTAAATATTTACCGTCCCAGGCTGGTGATGTGATATTTCCTACCCTCTAGGAATTCCTACGGGCTGGCAAGACTGACCAGAGAGGAGCAGAGGCATTCTCCCACTCTTATCCAAGATGCTGAATCTTGTCCCTATTCAAGAGGGGATAGCAGCATTATGGTCCTCAAAGGGGATCATGAGAGGTGAGTTGACAGGACAAGGGGGAATGGCTTCACACTGCCAGAGGGCAGGGTTAGACTGGATATGGGAAAGAAATTCTTTCCTGTGAGGGTGGTGAGGTACTGACACAGGCTGCCCAGAGAAGCTGTGGCTGCTACACCCCTGGGAGTGTTCAGGGTTGGGTGGGGCTTGGAGCAACGTGGTCTAGTAGAGAGTGCCCCTGCCCATGGTGCAGGGTGGGAATGGATGAGCTTTATGGTTCTTCCAACCCAAACCAGTCCAGGATTCTATGATTTATGACTTTGTCTGCTGCTTCAGCTGAAGTGACACCAGCCAGGAGCTGTTCCTCTGACCGGTTTTCATGCTGGATGCAGCCGTGGTGGACAGGAGCGGTCCAGTATGTCCATCCTATGGAGGACAGTCAAGGAGAAGTGTATAGGGCAGAGATGAGATCTCCTGTGCATCTCTTCACAACTCTCAGCCATACCCTGGGCACTGATTGTGCCCTCCTTGCACACACAATTACAGAATCATTTGGGTTGGAAAAGGCTTCCAAGATCATTGAGTCCAACCTGTGATCCAGCTCCACCTTGTCAACTAGACCAGAGCACTAAGTGCCATTCCCAGTCATTTCTTGAACACCTTCAGGGGTGGTGACTCCACCACCTCCCTGGACAGCCCCTTCCAATGCCTGACAACCCTTTCCATGAAGAAATTATTCCTCACGTCCAACCTGAACTTGACACAGCTGGGACCCTTGATTTTTTTGCAGGCCACCTCTGCTGCTGGTTGCCCTCAGCTGTTCTTCCCACATCCTGTGCATCCTCATCCCACTCCCCATCCTCAGCCAAGGTTTGACCCTCCTGCAACTGAGGGGCACCTTTGCACAACCACTATGAGCTGGGACCCAGCACCTCCTAGACATGGGTGCAGCCTTGACAAGAACAAAAATTGATTTTCCTGCCGAAAGACCCA
>NW_008656251.1:0-5990 GCF_000695815.1 Acanthisitta chloris | reverse complement strand
GAAAACACTCCCTCTGAGACACAGAAAGAGAAATTTGGGCTTCTTATATAAAATCAAACCACTGACACAGGGAAAGAACCTGTTTTCCAGTGGACAGCACATGTTCTGACAGAACCCAAGTGCACCCTAAAAGTGGGCTAATGCCTGCCCTGTGCAGGCTGTATGCTGAGCCCGGTTACACAATGGAAAGGGCTCAGGTACTCCCTGGCTGCAAATACATTTGATACGCTGCAAGGGCTGCGGGAGCCAATCAGCCCAAGTTCCTTACTTCGCTCAGGCAGCCTATCAAATATTTAACGGGCTGCCATAGGCAATTACATTAGAGGAGATAGTTAAACACCCCCTACCCTAGGGCACCCCCCTGCAATGTAAATCAAACAAATTGGACTCTTTTCACAATTGACACACACGATTTTACTTACTGTAAATAATTTAGTATTAAAAAGTCGAGCTACACTTTGCCCCATCTGGATTTTCTTTTCTCTTGCTCTCTCTCCCGCTCTGTGGAGTGGAGCTGCATGGACTCTGGGCTCCTAATGCAAGAGATGGAGTGGAGGAATTTTGCTGCCTGGGTGAGCTGTTAAAAGATTCCCATTTCCTAATGGAAGAAACCACACTCAGGAAACTTGTGAAGTTGTCCATTTAAAACAGTGAGAGAGGTTCCAACTAACAAGGGATGGGAAAAATCCCTCCCTCCGGAAGGAGTTGAGTCTATTGCTGGTTGGCATCTCCTGGGGTCGCAGCAATCTCCTATAAAAGTTGGCTGAATGGTTGTACTTTTTAATTAAAAGCTATCTTTCACAATTAGGCTCAGTGGGGTTTTAATAAAGATTTTTACAAGCTGGCTCACAGTGCTGGCCAGCACCGATCGCGTTTCGCTTCCACCTCGCGTGCTAGACCTGCACATTGAGCATGCCATGCTCGACAGGCCAGCAGAGTGATCTTATCATCACTGGGAGCTGTTTCTGTATTTTCCTCCAGAAAAAGGCATTTTGAAAGCATGATATTTTGAACCACAACTTGACACCATCACTGGAGAGATTTCAAAGCTGTGTGGATGTGGCACTTTGGGACATGGATTAGTGATGGCCTTGGCAGTGCGGGGGGAATTGTTTGACTTAGTGTTCTCAGAGGGCTTTTCCAACTTCAGTGATTCTGTGATTCTATGATTCTAGGATATCTTTTTCTAATTCCAGCACAAAATTTGGCCTACATCGAGTCTTCCATGACACCACCATTTGCCACAGAGTTGCATGAGGTGTCGCTTCTACCTATCATGATCCTGGTCTTGATCTCACACCAAGTTTAAATTATCATGAGTGCCCTGTGCAGTAGGAATGTTCTTCTCGATGCCAAGGGCCTGTCTCAGAAGTGAGATGGTTTATAGAGATTAATTTAGTTAAAAAGCTCTTGAGCCTTAGTTTTCTGTTCCTGCACTCTATCAGGCAACTCAAACTATCACCCGGTCCCCGTGCACAGACCTCTGGCAGGTAAAGCCACTTACGCATTTTCTGACAAAACCAATTTTCATCAGAAAACATCAGTTTGGATGAGATCGAAGCATTTAATCCTCAAACATCTTAATTTTGATGGATGGATCCTCCCTGGGGTTTCCACAGATGGTGGTAGGTCATGTCAGATACAATGTGCTCACCAGAGCCATGGTCCCAGGACAGCGAGGATGCTGCCAGGGGCCAGGCAGAACTGATGGCAGGGACTGGGATGGCTGCTGGTAGTGAGAACTATTGGCTGTTTGGGGCCGAAAATTCCCAGGACACTAGAAATTCACCATTTTTGGCTACTTCCACTTGCTTGGGCACTGGGAAGGACAACAAGTAAAAGTGGAGGGAAGAAGGGCCCCCCTACTTGTCACACTGACCAGCTGGGGCAAGCCCCTCATCTCACTGCTGTCCTGATCTCCACATAACGTTTTCCAGGAGCAATACTGACAGACGTGGGGAGATGTCCCTAATGTCTCTACCCCCACTTTGGGGTGACACTCACCCTTGGCCACCCACAAGCATGATCACCCATGGCTGGAAGACGTGCCTGCACTGGCACAGAGTGAGCCTGAGATGGCTGAACTGAACGTCCCCTGATGAGAAGAAAGTGGCAGCAGTCACCTGGGGACAGAGCCATTTCCAGCCAGCCCAGCTGTGTGCTTGGGATGCAGAAAGTCGTGTCCCTTTTCCAGCGGATCTTCTCGCAGAGCCCTGGAAAGCTGTGTCCCCTCTGCCCTGCTTTAGCGTTCTGCTGGAAGCTGTTAATCGCTGCCAGTGGGTTTAATTGGTAGTGAGAACACACAGACCCCATTAAAGCCCACGAGGGTGCCAAGGGCTCTTATTCAGGCACAAATGAAGAGCAATCAAACCCACTTAGGTAATAAAAACAGCTGGAGTCTGGAGGCAACTGCCTGAGGCACCAAACCACATGGCAGGCAGAACGGCCCTCTGCAAAGTCTGCATCCAGCTCTCCTTTGATTGCAAACACTGGGATTAGGAGGAGCATTGCAGGGTTTTATTGGTTAGAGGCAGGAAGCCAGACCAAGAAATTATGGGTCATCCTCAAAAAGCAACAGAGAGATGGAACTTCTTGAGCATAGGCCGTGCTGGAGAACATCTCCGAGATCATTTTTCCAGTGGGAATGACAATCCAGAGCAACTAATGCACTGGTTGTAGATGTCATGATGCCTGCAGTGTCCCTGGCCCTGCTGGATCATTTACCGTGCCCTGGCATGTAACTACAGTATCTGTCCATCATGTGTAGCAAGGATAATGTGAAGAGCTTTCTGGCTCTTCATTTCTGCCCTAGGTTTTATCTCAGAAAGTATCCCCAAAGCCACTGACCAGCCTGGGGTGCCAGCTCTTAGCTTGGAAGCTTGGCTTCCGCAGAAAAAAAATATTGTTTTCCAAAAATACAAATCATGAGGATCTTTAATCAATGTTTTTATTTGGTTTTTTATAGGTGAGATCCTGACTTTCCTCTTTTTAATCCTGATTCTAGTGAAATACTTCCTGATGCACACAGGTTGCTGGCATGGATGTGTGAGAGAGGTGAGTTTGGACTATTCCATCTGCAGAGCAATTAGGGAGGAAAGCTAGAATAGGCATGAAAAGACAACATGGAAGGTTGCATAGCTGATCCATGTTATTCAAGAAAACCAGAGTGGAGCCCTGGCAATCCCCTGGAAGTTCATCCTGCTCCTTGCAAAGTCTGCTGCTAAGATTCAGAGTTGTACAGGGCTAAAGCAACAACTGTGGAAGCGCTTGGGATGTCTGTGATTTTTGCTGCTGTAGAAACTCTCCTCCTTGTCTGGTGCTTCCCCAGTTTTGCGTATCCTGGCTGTAAGACAGGATGGTTTTCCCTGTTTTTCCCTAGCCAGGAGTAACCTGATAACTCCTGAATCAATCCAAAGATTTGATATAGATGGCACCACTCTCATCCCTGCTGGGGCCAGCCCACAGATCCATGCAGGAGGATGGGTTAGTTCATGGAATGGGGCTGGGAGGGAGTTCCTCCCGTCCCTGTGGTGCCCCATCGTGTTCCTCCTTGTGTGCACAGGTATGTCTGTGCTTCAGCCTCAAGGTGTCCAGAGGTGCCTCTGGGGATTCTCCCTGAGTGTCTCTTGCTCGAGCCCAGGGCAGGGTGCTCAGGACCGTGGTGAGGAAAGACTCCAAGGATGGGGGCTGTTTGGAATTTGCTGATACACTGGAGAATGGGAGGGAGGGAATGCCATTTACTTCATCTGGTCTAATTTTCCTAGATGAGCGCCCAAGGCTGGCTGAACCTTTGGACTGACCTGGGACAGCTTCTCCTGCTCCAACCACTTTTTCGGTGGTTGCAAGTGTGGAAAATGAGATCAGAAATGGCTTTGTGAATGCTCTGAGCTCACCAGCCTTGTGCTGTCCTCAGGGGCTGAGTTCGTTCAGGTCCTGAGCTTCCTGGAGCTGTGGAAAACCAACTGCAGAACCCTCAAGGAGAAGACTCTCATCTGACTTCCCCCTGCTCCATCTGACTCCCTGAGTGATGGACAGAAGAAAAGCATGCCCAGATGTCACCCCAGAGTCCCCAACCTCCAGGGCACATTTTGGGGCAGGGGCTGGAGTTAGTTCCTTGCAGCAAAATGTGCCTTGGCACAGGTTTGTTTCCTTAGGGAGAGTTAAATGCAGGGCCAGGAAATGCATTGCTGTCCAACCTTCTGTGAGCTGCTGAAATGCAGAAAATGCCGAAAAAGAGGGTAGAGGGACCACAAAAAAGAGCCCAGCAAAAGAAATCATGAAATACCCTGATAAAACTTCTGGAGTCATGAGAGAGTTAACAAACCCGGGGGAGGTGTCAGATGTAGGGGAGACAACCCACCCCAGAGCACATGGAAGGGACAATTCCTCTTCTAAGGAATTCTGCTGAAGTCTCTGTGGCACGGAAGCCTACAGCAAAGCTGTCTGGCAGCCTCTCTTCTCTGCCCATCACCTGATGCTGCAATCTCTCCATAAGCAGTGGAGAGGAGAGCATGACTTGGAGCTGTACTGGCAGAAGGAAGAAGGGAAGAGGCTTTGGAGCTGCCTGCCCGTGCTCACCTCTGGATAGTCAGAGCATCAGCACCTTGGTGGCCTCTGGCACATGTAGGATGCTGTAGTGTACAGGAAGGTCTGCCTGGACCATGGTGTGGCAGGACACCTGTCTCAGGACACTAGGCACAGGGCTTTCCTGGAAGGACTGTAGTGATGATGCAGTTCTTCCCTTGTGAAGCCTACTCTGGAGTCAGGATTCAGCCCTGAGCAGTCTCCTCCATCCCTCTGCATGAGCCACGTGCTACCCGGTGCTGGGTTAGGGGCATTCTATCTGCAGATTTGGTGGCTGTGCCTGTGTCTGGGCAGCATCAGACAAGGTGATAGTGGCTTTCAGGCTCTTGTCACTGGATGTGACCCTTCCCCAGGCAGGTCCAGCACCAAGGAATCATCTTTGGTGGTTCCCTCATGTCCCTGCCCATGGCAGGGGATGGAAACTTGTTGATCTTTAAGGTCCCTCCCAAACCAAACCATTCTGTGGTCTTTTGAGGGACACTTCAGCCTCTCAGGTAAGGCTGTGATCAGGACAGGGAATCAGGCCAGGATTTTCCTTTCCCTGTAATGCCTGCTGACCCTTTCTGTCCTGAGATACCTGGAAGGCTCCCCGAGAGAAGGGACATCTCAGAAGATGCAGTGTGCAGGCTCTGTAGAGAAGAAGGTGAGTGGAAAAAGAGGCAGGAAAACAGATCCTAAAACACCTGCACCATGTATCATTGTCCTTTTTGAGGTTGGATTTTTGGGGCTGGATTAGCACACACTGTTCCCTTGAGAAGACATTTGCTGTATGACCAAGCACTGTCCTGTCCTCCATCACCCCCAGGCACTGGAGTTCCTCCTCTGTCACTCCCCCTGCTCTGGGCTGCCACTGCTGTTACACTACTTACGCACTTTTTGGAAGCAGCTGGAGCAGCTGGATGACTGCAAAGCCCTCTCGATTCAGCAGCCCACCAAACTTCACCTCCACACACTTTTGTGGTGACAGGAGCTGGACTTGGTGGCAGGGAGGGAGAGAGGGAGGGAAACACCACGGGCTGCGGGAAAATTCATATGGATGGGAGAGTGCAGAGGCAGCGATAAGCTGAAGAGAGGAGGATGGAGAAACTGCACAGAGACAGAGGTGGAGCCCATGGGACACTGCACAGGAGGATTTGGGGAACGAGCCAGGGAAATTCATTGAAACAGGAAAAAGAGTTGGTGAAACTTTTCTTTATTTCGTTGTTTTAATGTTTTATTTAATCCAAGATACTTCTTCCCTTCAGAGGAAGAGAAGGCACGGGAAGGCTCCGGGCTCGGGGCTGCTCTGCTCCCCAGATCCCTCCGGGGCAACCAGCCCGGAGCCTCTGGTAGGGCGGGCAGGGGCCGAGCAGAGGGTGGGCTGGGGGAGGGCAGGGCTAGACGGGAGGTGATTCCCTGCCTAACCC
>NW_008656250.1:0-15730 GCF_000695815.1 Acanthisitta chloris | reverse complement strand
TCGAGTATGTAATAACGGGGAAATACAGTCCTTCAGTATTGCGCCAACGTCCAGCCAGGTGCTAACACCAGGACAAATGGAGGTGAAGCAATGAGGATATAGCTTGGCTCTAAGGGCCTACCTCATTCTCAGCTACTTCTACAAATCATGCCCCATCTCCTACAACACCTTCTTACTCCCAGTAAGCTGTTCCTGAGGGACTGGACTGCACTCTGTAGAAAGGCACCTATGCTGGAGCAGTTCATGCAGATCTGTAGCCCATGGGAAAGACTCACACTCAAGAAGTTCATGGAGAGCTGTCTCCCTTAGGAGGGACCCCATGCTGGAACAGGGGAATGACTCCACTCCCTGCACAGAAACATGAACATGTGATGAACTGACCCTAACCCTAACTCCCACTCCTTGTCTCCCTGTGCTGCTGGGAGTTGGGAAGGAGGCAGGCATGGGAGGAAGGTGTTCTAAAGATTTGTTTTACTTCTCATTTTCCTGCTCTGATATTGTTGGCATTAAATTCATTTCCCCAAGTCCAGTCTGTTTTGCCCATGACAGTAACCGGGGAGTGAACTCTCCCTCTCCTTATCTCACCTCATGAGCCTTTCATTATATTTCCTCTTCCCTGTCCTAATGCAAAGGGGAGTGAGGGAGCAGCTCTGGTTAGTATTTGACATTCGGTCACACACAAGCTGGTTTGGGATAATTTGGGGTTGTTAAATGTCCTGTCCTGAGCTCCCTACCATTCTGTTGTGGATGCCATGTGAGTCTGGGGAAAGGTAGAGATGCTGTACACAGTGATGCAGAAGAAAGGTAGGAAGTGTGGACTGAAGGGCTGCTGAGCAGGGCAGAACAGGACATATCCTGGGCACGGGAGAGGACACAGGGGAAAGGATGTGTGGAGCAGCTGTGCAGCAAGGAGGGGAAGAGATGCTTTGGTGAGGGGAACTATTTCCAGCTATACTGGAAGTCTCAGCTAAAGGTGGTATAAAGAGCCCCTCTAAGGGGGTTCAGGTCATACAGTGAGACTGAGCAGGTGCTGAAGCACTTTTGAGAGCACAAGGTATCCACCTGGAATCACAAAGCCACCCCAAACCAGCTACGATGCAAGGAAACTCCTTCCATGGCCATGATGCAAAAGGCCTCGTTGTGGGAAGGAACCTGGGCCACAGGCACTCAACACCTTTTCTCCTGGCTCTCTCCACACCCCTTGGAGGTGCTGGCAGCACAGAGGGCTCTGCTGCTAAAAGCCAAAGTTCCTGCCAGTGCCAGTTCCCCCTGCTTCCTCCTCCTCTCAGCACCTGATGCAATCTCCTTTTCATTAGGCTTTCTCATTTGCAATGCATAGCTAGTTCTGTCACCAGGATTGTTAATAAATACCCTTATTTTCAAAAGAAAAACGTTGTCTCCAGCTGCCATGGAGACAGGAAGCAAGATTGGCCTTTCCCAGATATTTTTGTCCCAGGCCCGGTGGTGTGGGAGGCTGGAGACTCAGTAGGGTAAGGTTCAGTCTGAGGTGCATGTTGGGGGCTGCTGATGCTGAGACCCCATCCCCTCAACTGTCCCACAGTCAGACACCCCCACTCCTCTCTGCTGGGTAGGGATTTCAGCCCTGTCCCCCTACCCCATGGTTAGGTGGGTGTGGGGTGCAGAGGGCTAAGCCCAACCACCCCTTGGGCCTCAGTATGGGGAGATGGGCTCAGCCATCCTCAGCTCAGCACCTTTCCAGGACACATCTTCCAGGGTAATGTCAGCAAGGAGAGCACCCTCAGATCACTGGGTGCAGGGGACAGCAGCTGCCTCCCAGAACATATGACCCCACCAGGCAGAAGTGAAGCAGCTCTCCCAGCTCTGGTCAGAGGCTTTACTCAGAGGCAGAAGAACATCAACTTCCCACTGCTGAACAAATCCTTTAGAACTTGCCACCCACAGACCCAGTGCTGACCAAGATGCTGCACAAAGGGCACAATAACCAGCCTGTGGGTGCCCATGGTACTGCCTTGGGTTACTGGCATCACCCTGGGTGATAGGAACTGCTGGAGGGATGTAGGTCTTGGAGGACATGGCTGTATGAGGCTGCAGCCAACAAAGCCTCCTTGTGTGCCCTTATGGTCTTCAGGAATGTCCCTGGCAATGGAGCTGCTTCTTTCTGTGAGCAGGAGGTGCATCAGGAGGGCTTCAGCACAGCTGCATGGGTACAAATTTAACAGGGCATGTGTCTGAGGAGAGAGAAGGGTCTGAGCAAAGCAGAGGAAGGCAATGGTAGCACATCCCTTGGGCACGCTACCCCAACTGGCCTGACACCAAAGGGATGCTGGGGGTCATGTTGGTCACACTGGTGGAGAATTTTGGGGACAGCAGGATGGCAGTGAGGCCATCAGAGTAGTGGGGATGTAGTGGGGATGGAGATGTCTCCATGTTGACCAGCCCCAGTGACCTCTTGGCTCCATCTTTCCAGGAAGAGGCTGATGATGGGAGCAGACGAAAGGAGCAGCAAGGTTAGGACACAGCGCAGGATCCAGATCCAGAGGGGAATGGCTGGCCCTGGAAGAGGGGAGTGTCACATCATGGAAAAGGCAGGTTCAGAAGGAAGGGCATAGCAGAAAGGGCTCACAAGGTGTCACTGATCTGTGGATGAGAGCTCTGTTTGGGTCGAGGGGTTGCTGTCTGTCAGAGAAATGCAGACCTTATCAGTGTCACTGTCCTGTGCAGAAACCATCCCAGACACTGAGCAGCACCCCCACCTCATATCTTGCTTCACTGGATGAATGTGAAACCATCTAGTTCATGCAAGTCTTCCCAAATTCCCCAATATAGGCTCTTAGAGGTAGAGGGGAGACCAGAGAAGGCCCAATGGGGAGAGGCAGCAGAGAGCCCTTGGAGCCAAGTTAAATCCAACTTGATGACCCTTCCTATGTCCCGGTCTTGGCAGCCTGGGAGCCCTTGTCCCAGTGCTGAAGTACACTGAGTATGAATCACTCACCATCTTTGGATGGTTCTGCCGGAGTGCTTGACCCACTGCCTGAAAGGAGAACGCGACAGAGTGAGCGTTTCTAGCTGCCCAAGGTGCTGCATAGACTGAGAAAATTTAGGGACCCCCTGATCCATTGTGTATCAATTCTTACGATCAATAAACTAATGCCTTCCACAGCTGTGGCTCTGTCCATGATGCTGGGGACAGAAGACTAGTGGGATTCCCTCTCGTGACTGGGATAAATGGCCGTGGAGGCAAAAGGTTGGATCCCAACTGCCTGGGGACATGCCATGGGGCATGGCAGAGTCCACACACTTGCCTGGTGTATGTGAGGTCTATTGCCTGGCCAAAGCTCAGTTTCAAGTCTCACCTGTGACACTCAGGTTCAGGGGAGCACTGAGGGCAGAGTTCCTCACTCGGTTGTTGCTGTCCTTGTGCTGGTATCCACATGTGTATGTCCCTGTGTTCTCCATTGTCATGGTCAAGCGCAAGATCCCCAGCCCCTGTTTGGCTTTCAGGCTCTTCACCTCCACCCAGTCCTTGCAGAACACAATTCGGGAAGCAGGATATTGATGGTTGATGAGGCACTGAAACGAAATCTCTTCCTTATCCTCTACTGCAAAGGTTTTGACGGAGAGGGCAGGAGCTGGGAGGTCACCTGGAGAGATGGAACAGTGGTGGCCCAGGACAGTGTTAATGAAGTCAGGGCTGGAAAATGCCTCAGATCTGGGAGGAGAAGAGTTTTCTATCCAGAGTTTCACATATTGGGAGCAAAGAACTTCTTCCTTCCTATCACAAGTCCCACAAAACTGCTTTTATCCCTATACTCACCATTGCCTGAGGAGCTGCAGATGTCCTGGCCAATCACTCCAGCACCTGCACCATGAGGAGGAGATGGTTTTGGTTAGATGAACAGCAACCAGCTCACCCCTGTGCCTTTGTTCACATTCCCACCCCTGAGATTTTGCTTGGGGAGCACCTGCCCAGCCATGTAGACCCATCATGTACCTCCTTTGCCTCCTGCCGTGACATCGCCCTAAACCTGGCTGGGTTTGTGCTTCCCAGTGGATGTCTCTGGATCCCTAAAGCAATTCAGCATCTGCCAAGTCTCACTCTGAAACCCCCTTAGCGAGATTGGAAACTTCACTCTTTGCTCAGAGGTCCATGGTAGCTGGACAAAGCAATTGTCCTCCTCCCCTCACCAGAGCAGCTCTGCCCCTCCTTCCTGCACAGCTGCCCCGCACATCCTTTACCCTGCATCCTCCCCTGTGCCCTATCCTGTCCTGCTCAGCAGCCCTCCAGTGCTGAGCCCCAAGACAAAGACATCCCTCAACTCACCCAGCAGCAGCTGCATGAGGAAGGCTGGGCAAGAAGGAGACAGCCTGGCACATCCCACCTGCCCCAGCATTGTTTGGGCACTGCAGGAACAGCCTCTCCTTGAAGCGGCTGCTGTTGGCTGAGCTCTGCACAGAGGTTCAAGAGCTGCCTGACTTGTGGCTTGCAGCACACTTGGGGCTGGTCCTCTGTATTTGTGGCTAGAAAGGCCTTTCCCAAAATGAATGGCTGTGACGATGAAGGGCCCTGCCTCAGCTCTCACTGCACCCGCTGCACCTGCAGAGCCCCTGGCTGGACACTCAGTGCAGCACTTGCCAGATTAGCATCCTCCCTGCAAAGCCCTCTTGCCCTTTGGCTCACACCCTGCTCTGCCCTCTTTTCACTGCTCCTCCCAGCTCTTCTTCCAGCTGGATGCAAGTGATTCTGCCAGGGCAAACTGGGCATGGTCACATGGCTACAGAGATCTGGGGGTGGTAGCCAAGGCCTTGTGGGCCCATGTGGTTTTCTCCTCAACCCTGCTGTGGAAGGTGGAAAGGGAATGAAGAGGAGAATACTGACATTATAGGCCAAGACTTGCCTGTTACAGTGATCTGGGCAACAGAGTTTTGGGCTCTGTGAGCAACAGACACTGCACATCAGCGTCCCTTGGGCAGAGCTGGCACTCACCTCACCATGCAAGGCAAAGCTTGCTCTTCCAATAGGACAGATTAACCTTTTTAGGACAATCTGGACTGGCAAAATTCACTGAGGCTAAGAACATACCTGTGCATAACATTTGCAAAACCCTGTGCTCCATCTCCTCCCTATGGGATGCACAAGGATTTCTCAACCTGGAACAAGAAGATTTCCCCACTGCTTCTACAGCTCCCATTTCCTTTGATTCACCACTCCTGCCTGTTTGTACTCCCATTTTCAGTTCATTAGATCGAGAATCAAATAGGAAAAGTTTTTTCCTGTTATCCCAAGGGCTTTGATATTACTTTGCTATCCTGAGTGCTCCAGTAAGACTTTTATGGACTGACACCTGTGGGTCACGTGTAAAATGCTGATAAAAGGAAACTGAAATCCTTTCCTGCTCAGATTGCCTTGGACTCCCACATATCCAAGTTCCACTGAAAGGAGATTGAAGGTGTTTGGGCTCCCCATGTCCTTCAAATGCATTTAATTGGGGCTTATTGATGCATAAGTCAGTCTTACTAGAGAAACCTTATCTCCAAATAAGTGGTGTTTGACTTGATGGTTCCTCCCTTGAAGTGTCTGTTCTCCACTTGACCACGTGAGGTGCTGTTTATTTTCAGCACAAAACAGAAGTTGTCATTTCTCTTCAGCACAAACACAAATGCCCTTCTCAGTACCAGGACCCAATCCCACCACATCCAAGCCCCATGCGCACACAGGTGGAAGTGCTGGCAATAAAGACCCCATGGAGATATCCCATTGGGATGAATTGGATTTTCAATTGTCTCACAGCTCTGACCTGCACTTCCCACCCTCCTGCAGAACATGGGAGATCTGGAGACACATGGAAAGGATAGAGAGATCCCTTGGGTTGTTCCAGCTGTCCCACTCTGAAGGACATGCAGCCATTGGGCCAAAGCAGGGCACCACTTTGTGTGAGGTTGGAGAGGGCTGGTGGACCAATTTGACTGCTCAGGACAGGACTGAACATCCTGCTTTGCACTTGCAACTCTTACAGCAAGTGTCCTCAGGGAGGAAGTTCTATGGCTGTGCAGACGAACCACAGCTGTGTGGGCTTGCATCATTGACAGAGTTGGGGTTTGAAGGACTTATTTTCTCATTGGTGTAGTTCTGGGAACTGTGAGATCAGATTATGCTCTCTCAGGGGGAAGGAGTGACCATCATCACACTGCCAAACTTCTCTGATCAAAGCCCAGCTGGAATAATTTCTCTGTTTCAAGGGAGAAGCCATTCTGTGGCAACTAGCAATGAGCAGAGATCCTTTCCTCCCTCCCAGTTCACAAGGGAACATCATGGGAGAGCAAAAAACCAGCAAGAACAAATTAAATCTAAGTATGTTGTCCTAAAAATGAAGAAGTGAAGGTGTGTTAGTCCTCTTGTTCTCTTTTGTAGCTGGACTGGGGTCATGGTAAGGACATTGGGTGCTCAATTCAGCTGCTCACACTCAAACCTCTAGTGACAGCAGAGATGCCCCAGGCTGTCAATCCATGTACACCTTGAAGGGTATAGGTGTGCTCCACATGAGAGCTGCCTCACCCATGTATTTTTAGTTAGTGAACTTTAAAATGTATTTCAAGTTGATTAGCCAGGACGTTTCTACTTTCAGGTGCTCCATTGCCCTGCTGGAGATTTGGTGAAGAAATTTTAGGTCAGGATAGTCACTTAGGGAATATTTTGAGACTCACATAAAACCTTCAGAAACTTCCCTTAGGATAAGCATATTCCAATGAAGGTCTACCTGGAGAAAGAAATAAAAAACTCAACTAGAATAAAAAGGGTGATGCAGTAGAAACTGCAGTAGCTTCTCAACTCCACAAACCTTTACTGACATGTTGTGGAAGCTGAAGACAGAAGAACTGCAGAACACTGTGTGTATGACTTCACATATCTGCACCCCTGGAGCTGTGCCATGGCCACACCAAGTCCTTGCACCATTGCTTTGGGTGGTTCTTCCTTGCCCAACACCCTCACAGCTCCATCCTGCACCAGTCAATAGCTTGTGTTCTGCCTTTCCCACCACCTAGAAATGTCCCTGTGCAACTGTGTGTGTCTGAAACTCCAGCTGGTGTCCCCAGTTTGTTCTCAGTTGGTGTCAGGACAGAGGGACAGGCAGGGTCAGGTCCCTGGAACAAGAGTCTCCAACTACTGCAGCTCCGTTAAGGATGAACTGGGCTCAGCTTTGCTCTCCTGGTCAGTCCTCCTGCTGTGTTTCCTGGGAGTCATAGGAGAACAGTGGAAGAGCTTGCTAGAAGTTATGGACCCAGTGGGCATGGTCATAGGAAAGGGAAATCCTCCAAGACATCAGCTTTCAGTTAACAACTCTTTCTTGCCATCACCTTTCACAGATCAGAGCTTCCTAGCCATGCTGAGCAACAAAGGCTGCTCTGCTCCTCTGCTTCAGACCCTGAAACCTTGTTCACTATGTCCTCAGTCAAGAAAGCAGCAAATGGTACAGGTCACTCAGATACAACAACTCCTCCATTTCTAAGGTTTCAAATATCACAGCTGCCCAAATAAACCAGAATAACTGGACCAGGGATTCCTTCCAGGTCCTTAAAACCAACCCCATTGCAATTCCAAGTGCTTTGCAGAGCAGAGCCCACCCTGTTGGACACAGTAGGCCCTGACTGCTGCCTGCATTGGGCATCCACTCTCTCTGCATTGTTAATACAAAGCTGAAATCTCCTGTGCCCTTTGGTTTGGTCGAGATCTTTTCACTCCTCTTTTCTTGCTTCAAGCACCATGTGCAGCTCCTGTAGAAAAGTGCAGGTCTTCTGTGAGCCTCATGTCACGCTGATCCTAACTGGGCATAGGATCTCTTGGATGCCCATAGACAACTCATGTGCTTCTAGAAACCTCATTTCACAGGACTGGATCTTTCAGGGTAGGATTCAGATGGCTGCCTGTGTTGCAGCCAGGAATTTCACTCGAGTTCAGTCAGAGATAGAGCACATGACAAAGTTGTCTGAATGGTGTTACATGACCTGAATTTAGGCACCAGTGGAGGTCCAGGGATACAATGCACACCCTAACAGTGCCCTGGGCCTCTCCAGGCTGGCATTTGGAGGCTGAAAAGGGTTGCTCGCAGAGCAGCCATGAAGTGGCAGAATGTTTCTGCAGGGTCTTCATCTAACCTTGCTGAAGGTCATGGCCCAGCAGTTACTGCAGGCGTGAGAAAGAACAAAGCCACAGCAAGTGCCTCTGACCAACAGCCCTCAGCCTGCTGTCAGAGAAACCCACAGAGCATTGCTGGGCTGCTGCTGCTCTGAAACTGGTGTGTGAGTCTCTGGGTGCAAATGAGCAGAGCAGAGCAGAAAAGCTTTTTTTGCTCTCCATGCCCTGAAGGCTCTGCTCTGGTCAAAGATGCCAGAAGGAACAGTGTTTAGGTCTTATCCAAAGGCTCTTTTGAAGTATTCCCCTGGTGTGAACAAATAAATACGTGGGAGCAATCTTCCCTCCTTCTCTGCTGTCACTTTCGGCACCCAGAAGATAGTGCTGTTGGCCATCCATCTCCCAGAGCAACTGGAGCTTGGCTGCAAGGCTGAAGCTGCAACTCCTCACAGGCTGCAGAGGAAGAGAGGAAGGAGAACAGTTGTGGAGAACAGGGATGTGGTGCTGGGTAAAACAAGGACATGGCACTGGAATCTCCTGCTTGCCCAGTGGTCCTTGCGACTTCTCTCTGTGGTACAAGCAGGACACTGGGTGAGCTGGCTGTCCTAGAGGCAGCCTGAAGAGTCACTTTATTTTTAGAAATGATTCATCAACCAGATGAGATAAAGCCAAAATATCTCCATACAAAACGTGTCCAAGCTAGTCCCCTGTCATTCAGCTGCCACCAGCTCTGGTATGAATCTTACCTCTAAACCTGCCTGTGTGGGCACTCCTGATGTTCCCCCTTCCTCCTTCTCCCTTCCACTTCATATACTGAGCATGATGTCCTATGGTATGGAATATCCCTTTGGTCAATATGGGTCACCTGTCCTGGATGTGTGTCCTCCCAATCTCCCATGCATCCCCAACTTCTTGCTCGCATGGCAGTATGGAAAGCAGCAAAGGCCTTTGTGCAAGCTAAGCTCTACTCAACAATAATAAAAACATCTCTGCATCATAAACCCTGTGCTCTGTGTAAATCCTAAACATAGCTCCATACTAGTCACTGTGAAGAAAGTTAACCCTTCTTCAGCCCAAACCAGCACAGTAGCAATGACTAACCACAAATATTCCTGACTTCTGAACTCAGACTAATAATAAGCAGCTATTTTGCCTTGAGATAAAGGAGGTGCAATACAGCAATATGTGAGGATGTGCTCCAAAACCACTGTGTAAGATCACTTATCAGATGGAACATCTCTGCACTACCTGAAGGTATAAAAGGTCAAGGCAATTTCTGATGCAAGCTCCCACGGTGCTTTCAGGTTTTGATGGCAGTTGTTTTGACCACTATCTGCACCCTGTTTCACACTCACACCTTTATTCTCTGTTCATCTGAGTTCTGAAATATCTCGCTTGCAACCAGGCTCTGAAACTTATCCATTTCAAGGATATGCATAGGCTGCACCTAATCTGATCCTCTCCTCCCAGTGCAACTATTGCAGGGTGGTCCTGCAGCCCTGGACTCTCATGTCCCATCTGCAACACATGTTCACATGACTTGCAGCTCCAGGTTGTGCAAGACCTGCAGCAAAGCCATGCCTCCACTTCTGTGCACTGAACCACTCAACAGCTTGACACAACAGAGCCTTCCCTCCTTCTCAATCACCATTCTTGTGCCTTCATCTTGGAGGTATAAGTGGACAGTTAGTGGACCCAGGGGATCAAAATGTTGCCCATAAGAAAAGTCAGGCTTGACATGATGCAGCCAAGGGTAGGTCCCTTGGCAAAGGTTAGCTGATAACAGTGGTCCTAGGAGAGGCATCTTGGTCAGAAAAACAGCAATTGCCTTGTTGTTGGTGAGTAGGAGGTCAAGCAGAGCCCCATTTCTCATTGGTTCTGCTATCACTTGGAGGAGGAAGTTATAGACAATACACTCCAGAAACATCCTGTATTCCTTGTGTCCTGCCATGTTGTCCCTGGCAAGGACCAGCCCCTGTGACCAAGACGATCTGCCTGTCTGTAGAGCTCTCATCCCCTTGCTGTTGCTACTCAGATGACCTGGAACAGACTTCCACTCTAATGTCACCTAGAGCTCTCCTCTCTTTGGACCTAACCCATGAGCTCTCCCTTGGCCCCTCACCTATCCTCAGGGAAGCAACATGGGCTCCTGCTTCTCTCTCACATAATGGGCAAGTCCCTCTCCTCGCTGTCCTTGCCTGTCCTTCCTAAAAACCTGTGTAACTCTATTGCAACACTCCAGTCACTGCAGTCATTGCACCAAGTCTCCCCAGTCTCAACAAGATCACAGCACTGAGATCATACAAAGGTCTCTCTCTCATCAACATTGTTCCCCATATGGGGAATTGTGTCTCATTTGTGTCACATCACCCCATGGCCTTTGATCAGCAGCCCTGTCTCTCACTCCTCCCAGCATGGCCAGTCAGTCTCTCCTTCCCCCATCATTCCCAGTTTTAAACCCTCTTTAAGGGCTTGGCTGTCCTATAGCAAGATGTACCTTTGCCCTGCCTTGCCCAGGGGATGCTGATCTGCAAACAGTGTCCATTGTTCAGAGAGCCCAAAACTCTGTTGCCCAAATCAGCATCACAGCCAGTTCTAAACTGACCATACCTGTATCCTCCTCCTCATGCCATGTTTCAAAGGATGATTGAGGAGAAAACAATATGGGCCCCCATGGCCTTGCCTACGACCCCCAGAGTTCTATAGACATTTGGAACCATGCCATTTGCCCTGGTAGAATCACTTGCATCCATCTGGAAGAAGAGCTGGGAGAACCAGTGAGAAGAGGGCAGAGCAGAATGGAACACAATGAGCAGGATGGATTTGCAGGGATGATGCTAAGTGTCCCAAGGGCCAGGAAAGCATAGCATGTGCTGTGCTGAGTGTATGGCAATGAATCAGGGGCTCTACAGTCACAGTGGCCATAGTGGGGGCTGAGGCACAGGTCTGTCCCCCTTCCCCCACTCACAGCCTCCTTTGCTGCAGACTGTGGTTTTAGATGTGGCAAGGAGAGGTTTTCCCTGCTGGTGCCCATCCATGGACCCACACCCTCAGGTGCTGCACTCTGCTTTGTAGCAGAAATCATAGAGAAGTGAAAGGCCCCAAGGCCAGGGCATTTGGATTGCAGCCTGGGGTCAGAGCATGTTGGGACTGACCCTGACAGCACATGGAGGTTGTCACCCTGGTCACTGGGGTGCTGTCACCTTTCTGCTACAGGCAGAAGCTGGGCTGTGCATCCAAGGAAGAAGCAAGGAGCAGCAGTGTGGGGAGAATTCTGCCAATCTGGAAATCTCTTCTGTGCCCATATGCATTTATCACTGTAGTACATTGTTCTTTAGTTACTGGCCATCCCCAAGTGTACTATGTATGTACTAAATCCTTAATCCCTGAATGTCCCAGTTTGACATGCAACCATTCTAATAAATGTTCCAAATTCTTGTTCTCTGCTTCTACTATCAAAGGGGCCAAATGAGTGAGAGAATCCACTTGATTGCTAAACTGGTGTGATAAAGTGTCATTACCGTGTTGGGCTGCAACCCACTCCACAAAGATGGAGTGGTCTTTAGTGATTCCTAAAATATCCCTTGCTCCCAGAAAGGAAGCCACTCTCTACATCCCTTGAATACTGCATATGAGTCAGTATAGATGTATAGGGGATATTGATTGTGTACTTTCTGGTTAATGACACTCCAAACTGCCACCAGTTCTCCAAGTTTTGTACTACCCTTCCCCTCTGAAACAATTCTGTCCTACTCACTATCCACCTGGAGTTCAATTGCTTTGTATTTCCATGTCTTTCCCTCCTTTCTCACTGACACATCTGTAAACCAAACATTGTTTAAGACAGAGGAATAAGAAGGGGCAGGGTTAATGACAGAGGGAGAAGGTTTAGTGTCAGGAGATTCAGGAAGGGGCTCTTCAGTTTCCAGGAGTTTGGGGTCTTCCTTCTCAGTCTTCCTGCTCATAGAATAGTGCTCAATTTAGGCATGCCATTTCCTGACAGTTTGAGCAACCCCTACAGGGAGAGGGGTGCTGCTAAGCACAGTCTTAGTATTCTGAATGGTCCTCTGACCAGGATTATATTCCACTTCCTATAATGCAATGGTGAACACAAACAGCCTTTTTTCAAATTGAAAAAGCTCTTTTTCAGCATCTTTGAAATTCCTAGAGTAGAATTACCTTGTGGTAGATGAGTAAACATGTATTGTACTCCCTCCCAAATAAAAGCAGAGTGTTCTTGGTCATCTTCCTGAAGCAAAACTGTAAAGAACGTGTCTTTAACATCAATGGTGGCCAAATTTGGATGAGCTTGTTCCTGTATTATGGCAATCAATTGAGCAATGTTGAGCACTGCTGCTGTCAAAGGCACTGTATTGGCATTTAATTCCTGTGATCCACAGTCAAGCACCATTTCCCATTTGTTTTTTCACTGGCCATACAGAAGAGTTGTAAGGGGAATGAGTGGGAGCAATGGAATCATCAGGCACAGTCAACACAGGTTCACGAAGGCAAAGTCCTCTATAACTACTGGGGCTGCATCTCCCTGGTGAGGAATCATCAGTGGAGCTCCTGAGGGCTCTGTGCTTGAGCCAGTTCTGTCAGATGTATCTATTAATTATTTGAGTGCAGGAAGCAAATGCACCTTTAGAAGCTTCTGATGATACCAAACTGGGAGGGGCTGTTGAGTCTCTTGAGGGACAAGAGGCCTTGAAGAGGGATCTGGATAGATTGGAGTGTTGGGCAATCAACAGTGGCATGAGATTTCACAAGAACAAGTGCTGAGTTCTGCACCTGGGACAGAATAATGCCTGACATAGGTACAGATTGGGAGAGAGGTGGTTGGAGAGCAGTGCTGCAGAAAGAGAGCCCTGCACAGGGCCCCTTATAAGCTTTGCAAAGCCTTTCTATGGCATTGATCTCCTGTCCTCTGAAAGACTGGGCTCTGCTGCTGCCTTAGAAGGGCTCAGCTGCTGATCTAGATGGGCCCTGCTGCCCTCCAGAGTGTCCTGAGGTCTTCAGTGGGCATCATAAATGTCTTCTCAAGGCTCATCTGTGCTGCAGGCAGCAGGGAAAGGGCAAAGAAGGGGTGAGGCGAAGCTGCAAAGTTAATATTTCATAGAATTTCCATTCAAAGTCCATGAAGGAAAAAGAGCCGGAAAATCACAGTAAGAACTATAAACTTCTTTTCTGGTTTAAGTAGTTTTTTAAAAGTGTGATAGGGCAGGAAATAGTGACGAGTTCTGGATAGGCCAATTCAATGCAACAGGTGGTAACTATTGTCCTTTTAAAGGAATGACAATATTCCATTGCTACGTATGTCATGTGGCTACTGACAAACTACTACCTGATGTCTTTGTACAGTTGTGACCAAGGTTATGAGAACTGATTCCCAGTTTATTCTGAATCATAAAAGACCCTTTCAACCCTTAATGTCATCCAACATTCTGTAAAGGGAGCAATGGAAACTTCCAGACACATCACCTTGGGCCAACAGAGGCATCACTGACAATGCAAATGAAAGAGCTGTTCATTATTTTCCCCTGTCTGTATTTGCTTTTATTTCTATTCATTGCTCTTCTCTTCATTGCTCTGCTCTTCTGCTCTCTGCTCTGCCCTACCCTACCCCACCTTTCTTATTCTCTTCATTGCTCTGCTCTTCTGCTCCCTGCTCTGCCCTACCCTACCCCACCCTTCCTCTTATTATTTTTCTCTTCCTTCTTCAGGTTACCTACAGGTGATGACACTAAGCCTCATGCCCAGATACCAATCATACCTGGAACAGGACTCTGAGGTTACTGAGGTCCCTGCCAGTGTGGAGGTGTGGCACCGAGGGCTAAGGTCTAAACAGGGTTTTTATGAGCCCTGTTCTCTGGAGCTACACAAAGTCCAGTGGCACTGAGGGCTGTCTGTAAGGGCACCATTGCCCTGTCAGTGAAAGCCATTTCATGTCAGGAGACACAGGAGTGAGGAGTGATTTCTTTTAAGGTATGTTATATGAGTTTTGCATATATTCACTGTTACTCTGTAAGAATCATTCCTCTGTGCTCTGCTTTCAGAGGGGAAAAAAACCCCCTCCAAATATTGCATTTTATGCCACCTTTATCCTTTCCCTCCTTTCTGATAGAGCAACATAGCAAAGGGCAGTTGGAAGAAATAGAGGTAGTTCAATCCTGGGAAAACCTGCCTGGAATTTTCTGTCTAATGCTTTGGGTTAGTCCTGTGGGATGGTTATGGGCACAGGATCTGTGACTTCTGATGGGGTCTCTGATGGGATTTCTCTCTTTATAGTCCTCAGGGGAGCTTTCTTACTCCCCTTGTTCTAGAGTCCCTTTGAACACCAGGAAAGCTTTCTTGATATTCAGGAGCCTTTGGCAAGGGATTCCTTCCTTAATTCCCCACACATTTGGCCAAGTCCTTCTTCTTTGGAATGTGGCCCTTGGTAGAGCAAACAAAAAGTCACAGTGAGCAGAGAGCACAGGGAGAATGAGGGGAAGAAAGAGAGGGAGAAACAGAGCAGAGCACAGCAATGAGGTGTGTCCTGAGCAGATGTTTCCTCAGTAACAAGCAGATCAGCTCCTGTTTCCACCTTCAGCTTGTCATTACTTCTCTGATGGGTCTGGTCAGAAGGCAGAGGCTGCTTTGTGGGAAGGGCTGCTGAGGCAATGTCTTCTGCAATGTCTGCAGAAGAGGAAGAGACTAGGGTGGGAGGAAGGTAGTTTCGGATCTGTCTTTATATGTCACCTTGCTGCTCTACTGTGAGTTGCCAAGAAAGTAAAGGAATCTTTCCCAAGTGGAGTCTGGCTTGCCCATGATGGCACCTGGTGAGAGGTCTCCCAGTCTTTGTGTCAGCTTAGGAGTTCTTCAGACATATTTTCTTCCCCTATCCATTTGATGAGGAGTGGGAGAGCAGATATTTAACAGGCAGCCAAGGCTCACTCACCACTGTCCTTTCTCTATCTCTTTGTCAGGTTAACCCTCAGGACTGGAGTTAGTCTGAAGGAATATGCACATGAACAATGTTCCCTTTCCTCTGCCTCTATGGAAAGTAGTAGCTGGGGTTAAACACCTTGTTGTTCACTCTGCAGAGGCAGAAGGTATTCATTTTGACCAAGGAAGATGATGTGTGTAGCTGTAAGAATTCTCAGATAGCTACAGTACAGCCAAGAAGATTTAGGGAGCAGCTGGGAGTACTGAACATCTTATCAACTGCCTTCTCTTCTCTTCTCTAGTCCCATACCCACCACATACACTTTGGCCCACTTTTTCCTTGCATTGGAGACTGAATCCTGAGAAAGGTACATGGGAAATAAAATATCAAAAAAAGGTGAGTTGTCTAGAGAACCTAGTAAGAACTGCATTTCTTCTCTTTAGAAATGGATGGAAACAAAACAACTCATTTAAAAATCCTTGGTTTCTGGAAGAATCAACTAAAATAAGATGGGAAGTGTTCCACCCCAAAATGTGTCCAGTGCCTTTTTGTAGTTCCTTAGGGAAAGGTTTTACTGAAGTTTCCTCATTTTCTGGTTTTATGTCTTTTATATGAACCTAATACTCAGAACCTGAGACTAGGAATGAGCAGATATGAGGATCCAAATAATTATGCTGGATTCCATTACTCTT
>NW_008656249.1:7748-12090 GCF_000695815.1 Acanthisitta chloris | reverse complement strand
AGCTCATGTTGAGCTTCTCATCCACTGACACTCCTAAGTCTTTTTTTAGTGTATAAAAAATTGTAAAAATTAATGCCTTGGAAGATGGTATTTTGAAGCTGGGACTTCAGGGGAAAAAACTACTTTTCATTTTATTGTCATAGTCAGAAGTCATACCTGCCTCAGTTTCCCTGCATTCAAAATACATATTTTCACCAAACACCACAAGTGTTGCTACTTTTAATGTGACATAAATTGAGGTATATACATAGGAATAGTTGTAGAATTCATTCAGTTTCTGCTGCATATTTTGGATGTTTCATTTATAACGCTGAACATTGCAAACATACCAACAGAAAGATATAAATAACAGCACAGTAAAAGCTTGTGAAAGACATTATGCCAGCTGGCTTTGCATACCACAGTGTATCAGCTTGGCTTTCTACTTGGTAGTTGGTTTTTAAAATATAAAGGAGATTATATCTTCTTTGCTGCCTGTGATACTACTAAATAATTCCATCAGTTCCTGTGAACACATTGAATGTTCCTTAAATTACATATCAAGGTCAGAGCTCCACGATACCACCTAGCACACAATGCAATTGCAGAGTTTGGCTTTTTAAAGCTCCATAAGTTGCAGGACCCAGACCCCCCTAATTTGCTGTGACATGGAATTAGATGAGGTGCAATCAGACACCATACAATTACCAACTTGTGATCCAGCACTTTGGCTTCAGAGGCCACACAATATGCCACAAGGGAACTGTCTGCAGAATTAAACCTAAAGCAGGTCATTTGCATGGTAAAGGATCTTCAAAGGAAGCCCAAAACATTCTCACATTGTATAGTTGTTTGTGATGTTGGACATCACTCATCTATTTGTTAAGGTATTCATCTGTGGTGTTGTCACTGAAAGTGTATGATCTCAGCTGAATTCTCTGTTTTGACCATAATCCCATATTAAAATATTCCTTTATTCCCCTGGCAGCAGAACTGATGTACAACGGCAGCTACAGTTAAAAGACTCGAAGTGTAAACATACAAATGCTGAGAGGAAAAGAAACTATGGGGACTTTCTTATCCACTTGAAAGGCAGCTGCTATGGGAAAGCCAGATATTTGAAGTATCTGTAGCAACAAGCAGTCCAAAGGTGGCTGAACTGGTGTAGGACAATGCAGATACCAAACCTGTGCATTAGTAGAGATTCACAGAATCATAGAATCAACCTGGTTGGAAGAGACCTCCAAGATCATCAAGTCCAACCCTACTGTGGTCACTAGACCATGGCACAAAGTGCCACATCCAGTCTCAGCTTGAAAACCTCCAGGGATGGGGAATCCACCACCTCCCTGGGCAGCACATTCCAATGCCTGAGCACTCTCTCTGGAAAAAATCTCTTCCTAATCTCCAACCTAACCCTCCCCTGGCAGAGCTTGAGTCTGTGCCCTCTTGTCCTGCTGCTGGTTGCCTGGGAGAAGAGACCAACCCCCACCTGACTCCAACCTCCTGTCAGGGAGTTGCAGAGGGTGAGAAGGTCTCCCCTGAGCCTCCTCTTCTCCAGGCTGAACACCCCCAGCTCCCTCAGCCTCTCCTCACAGGTTAAATGTCCCATATTAGCAGCCTTTCTAAAGTCAGGGCTAGGCTGAATAAACACTGACAGATAAATTTTGTGTCAAATAGTAATCTTGTAAAATTCCATCCTCAGGGTAGATATTTGGACCACTCTGTGGCTGGTTGGCTTAGCTGGGATCTTCAGTGGCATTATTCCAGTTGGAGGGAATGTTTGAACAATGATGATGATGGTAATGAGGGGGCTAGAAGACATGAAAAGCATTTAATGATTAATAGAATTCTAGTTTTCTGTAGAAGCAGGTGACTTTGATTACCCTCTCTTGTTCTTGCTTACACCAAGGTTGTCATAGCACAGAAAAAAAACAACCTTCCCATGCTGAGATAGAGAGCAGATATTTTAAAGGCTGAAATGTATTGCTGTTATAAAAAGCACAGCCTTGAATTCCTGCCCTGTTAAAGTGCCAAGGAAACACTCCACTTTTCTAGAAAGAAAAAAATTTAGACACTGATGTTCTCAGTTCTCTCTGAATTTTTTGAAGAAGAATCTTGCAAAATTGCTACCATACCTCTTTTTCCTTAGTTTTTCCTAGGATGTGAATTAAAGAATTATCTCAGCTTCTGGCCCATGTAAGAATGTCACCTACTATGATTATTTTCTGAGGCTGCAACGTGCTTGGAGAACATCTGAAATGTGCACAGCAGTTGGAGAACCTCAGTACACTAAGAAATAATATCTGTGCATTTAAACTTGCTGCTGCTGTACACAAAATTGCTCAAGTGCTGGCACTGACAAAAGAAAACTGCTTTCAGAAAGATTCACGTGGGGTGAAGCAGACTTGATGGGAGCAAGTCTTCCCCAAATGCCTTTAGCTATTAACTCTATCACCTAATCCATCTTTAGAACTAATGAGAAACTAATGTTAGCAAGATAAACAGCTTTTTTTTTTTTTCTTCTGACTGCATCATGGTCAGCAGTTGAGGGATTGTGGCTAACATTTATACCTCTGGCAGCAAAGGGTGCAAGAATCCCAAGTCAGGAGAAATAGCTACAACATATAAAAATGTTCTGAGGAGTCAGAAATCTCACAGGCTTCAGAAGAGCACTTGCACTCACAGAGACATGCAAACCTCCTTTTAAACTACTGAGTCTGCTCATTTGAGTAATTGCTCAAAGGTGAGCAAAGGATCATGTCATGGCCCTTTGGGACCAGTTTTCATGAGAAACCTACTGAGTATTTCAATAACATTAAGATGTACAATGTATAAAAAGCTTTGAATATGAGCTCACTTCAATTGCCCAGAGATTTTCAGACTTACACATGCTGCATAGCTAGACATTCCCCTCTCCTTCTTGCTTCTTATCTTCTACTCCTTTTTCCTGCCATATGCCACTAATGTAACCAGAGGCCACGAGGGCAACTCACTCCCAGGCTCAGCTATTGGAAAGGATAGTAAATGATCAAAGCTCAGGGTCAGTGTGAGCACCTGGTTGGTTTTGATCACCATCATTAGTTATGACAAGCAGGAATCCCTCTTGTCCTCTCAGAAAAGTGTTCATGCTGGTGGTGTATTTATTTTGATCTCATACTGAGAATAAAAGTAGACTTGTGACTAAAACCTGCAGCATTCTGCTGGGAAGCAGAGCTGCCTCAAAGTGATGGGGATGGAGGGCATGTACCTTAAAAATGAAAAATATAGGATGATGGCTTTCTTGTCCACAATGTCCTTGTCAAAAAGGAAAAACCTCTCCAGAACAAATATATGTAGCTGTCTGCAAGAAGGATAAAATGCAAAAACTTTGAACAGAAAGAAAATAGACAGCAGAGAGTCTGATTTTCAATCCTGTTGCCCTGCTAGCTCATAGTTCTTTTAATTGTTAGAAACTTCTTCTCATATTCCTTTACATGTCCTTAGCTTAAGTGCAAAATAAAGTAATACTCCATTACAGACTGAATTTTCAAATGGTGAATCTCTCCTGAGTTTTTATCTGTGATGCATTGGCAAAGTGAGTATTTAATTTTCTTCCAAACAGATTCTGAAATTCTAGTTATCCTGTGTATTTTTCATGGGAGTATCTACATTACTTTAGATTCCAAATCTTTTTGTTTTAATGCAGTTTGTATCAATTATTTCCACAGGTTAATTATTACCACATGAGGAAAGTAGCAGCTTCATTGAGCAGCTTCACTTCTGCCTTTGAATTTTAACTGAATCTTTCTTGTTCTGTCTAAAGGGATGGGGAAAAAGTGCCTTGCAGTTTTTGACATTTCACTTGCTCACTTCAATTTGCTTCCTTTGATTGTAAATTTATTTTCCTTTCTAATGTTTTATCTTCCAAATTCCATTGTATGCAATTGCATGAAAATAACAAACAGCATGGAAATCAGAAATAGTAGATAATAGGAGGAAAAATCACAACAAGCCTAGGTGGTAAATTATCCATGAACAATAAAAAAAAAATGGACTGTTCTGGTCTAGTGATTTTCTATCAGTTGTCTGATATTCTGTGGAATACTTACATGATTTTAGGAACCCACTAAATAGATGTTCTGAATTAGCCTTTACGAGATTCTTCCTTTCTATTCTACTCTCCCTCCTCCCTTTCTCTCTGCATTTGCACACACACAGACACATACATGTATATGTAATTGCAGACAAAAAATACCCTCCAAACATTCCCAAAGAAGCTATTCTTGGTATTTAGGCACATTTTATTCAAATACACATTTTTAGCTAGTCCAGACTTGGGCTGTGAACCAATGTGTTAGTTTCATGGAAAGTTTATTACACC